>NW_028154755.1:0-172664 GCF_963457635.1 Microchirus variegatus
TTGTTTTTAAAGCATTAAAGCTGCAGGAGTTCATCCATGTCGCCCAGTCGCTGAAAACAAACGTTTAGACACCGTGGATCACACAGCAGGATATCAGGTGAGACGAAGGAAACGATCCATTTGCCCTGATGCACTTAGTGACTTGACTTTTTTTTCAAAAAAAACCCCAAAAGTAAATTGGAATGTCTTGAAATTGTACACAGTCATAGTCAAGCATGCCCTGAATAAGAATCCGTTGAATATATTTGCATATCTCTTGAAGAATATTTTTAATTAATTTTTGAAAATCCGGAAAGCGATCCATGCACTTGGACATTCCAAGTATGTTGGAATGTCTTGAAATTGTACTCAGTCATAGTCAACGACGCCCTGAACAAGAATCCGTTGAAAATATTTGCATATCGCTTAAGGAATATTTTTAATGAATTTTTGAAAATCAGGAAAGCGATCCATGCACTTAGGCAGTGACTTAACTTTTTCGTCAAAAAAGACCCCAAAAGTATCTTGGAATGTCTTGAAATTGTACACAGTCATAGTCAAGCATGCCCTGAACAAGAATCCGTTGAATATATTTGCATATCTCTTGAAGAATATCTTTAATGAATTTTTGAAAATCCGAAAAGCGATCCATGCACTTGGACATTCCAAGTATGTTGGAATGTCTTGAAATTGTACTCAGTCATAGTCAACGACGCCCTGAACAAGAATCAATTGAAAATATTTGCATATCTCTTAAGGAATATTTTTAATGAATTTTTGAAAATGATGAAAGTCTGTGCACTTAGGCAGTGACTTAACTTTTTATTCAAAAAAGACCCCAAAAGTATCTTGGAATGTCTTGAAATTGTACACAGTCATAGTCAAGCATGCCCTGAACAAGAATCCGTTGAAAATATTTGCATATCGCTTAAGGAATATTTTTAATGAATTTTTGAAAATCAGGAAAGCGATCCATGCACTTAGGCAGTGACTTAACTTTTTCGTCAAAAAAGACCCCAAAAGTATCTTGGAATGTCTTGAAATTGTACACAGTCATAGTCAAGCATGCCCTGAACAAGAATCCGTTGAAAATATTTGCATATCGCTTAAGGAATATTTTTAATGAATTTTTGAAAATCAGGAAAGCGATCCATGCACTTAGGCAGTGACTTAACTTTTTCGTCAAAAAAGACCCCAAAAGTATCTTGGAATGTCTTGAAATTGTACACAGTCATAGTCAAGCATGCCCTGAACAAGAATCCGTTGAATATATTTGCATATCTCTTGAAGAATATCTTTAATGAATTTTTGAAAATCCGAAAAGCGATCCATGCACTTGGACATTCCAAGTATGTTGGAATGTCTTGAAATTGTACTCAGTCATAGTCAACGACGCCCTGAACAAGAATCAATTGAAAATATTTGCATATCTCTTAAGGAATATTTTTAATGAATTTTTGAAAATGATGAAAGTCTGTGCACTTAGGCAGTGACTTAACTTTTTATTCAAAAAAGACCCCAAAAGTATCTTGGAATGTCTTGAAATTGTACACAGTCATAGTCAAGCATGCCCTGAACAAGAATCCGTTGAATATATTTGCATATCTCTTGAAGAATATTTTTAATGAACTTTTGAAAATCAGGAAAGCGATCCATGCACTTGGACATTCCAAGTATGTTGGAATGTCTTGAAATTGTACTCAGTCATAGTCAACGACGCCCTGAACAAGAATCCGTTGAAAATATTTGCATATCGCTTAAGGAATATTTTTAATGAATTTTTGAAAATCAGGAAAGCGATCCATGCACTTAGGCAGTGACTTAACTTTTTTGTCAAAAAAGACCCCAAAAGTATCTTGGAATGTCTTGAAATTGTACACAGTCATAGTCAAGCATGCCCTGAACAAGAATCCGTTGAATATATTTGCATATCTCTTGAAGAATATTTTTAATGAATTTTTGAAAATCCGAAAAGCGATCCATGCACTTGGACATTCCAAGTATGTTGGAATGTCTTGAAATTGTACTCAGTCATAGTCAACGACGCCCTGAACAAGAATCAATTGAAAATATTTGCATATCTCTTAAGGAATATTTTTAATGAATTTTTGAAAATGATGAAAGTCTGTGCACTTAGGCAGTGACTTAACTTTTTATTCAAAAAAGACCCCAAAAGTATCTTGGAATGTCTTGAAATTGTACACAGTCATAGTCAAGCATGCCCTGAACAAGAATCCGTTGAATATATTTGCATATCTCTTGAAGAATATTTTTAATGAACTTTTGAAAATCAGGAAAGCGATCCATGCACTTGGACATTCCAAGTATGTTGGAATGTCTTGAAATTGTACTCAGTCATAGTCAACGACGCCCTGAACAAGAATCCGTTGAAAATATTTGCATATCGCTTAAGGAATATTTTTAATGAATTTTTGAAAATCAGGAAAGCGATCCATGCACTTAGGCAGTGACTTAACTTTTTTGTCAAAAAAGACCCCAAAAGTATCTTGGAATGTCTTGAAATTGTACTCAGTCATAGTCAACGACGCCTTGAACAAGAATCAATTGAAAATATTTGCATATCTCTTAAGGAATATTTTTAATGAATTTTTGAAAATGATGAAAGTCTGTGCACTTAGGCAGTGACTTAACTTTTTATTCAAAAAAGACCCCAAAAGTATCTTGGAATGTCTTGAAATTGTACACAGTCATAGTCAAGCATGCCCTGAACAAGAATCCGTTGAATATATTTGCATATCTCTTGAAGAATATTTTTAATGAACTTTTGAAAATCGGGAAAGCGATCCATGCACTTGGACATTCCAAGTATGTTGGAATGTCTTGAAATTGTACTCAGTCATAGTCAACGACGCCCTGAACAAGAATCCGTTGAAAATATTTGCATATCGCTTAAGGAATATTTTAAATGAATTTTTGAAAATCAGGAAAGCGATCCATGCACTTAGGCAGTGACTTAACTTTTTCGTCAAAAAAGACCCCAAAAGTATCTTGGAATGTCTTGAAATTGTACACAGTCATAGTCAAGCATGCCCTGAACAAGAATCCGTTGAATATATTTGCATATCTCTTGAAGAATATTTTTAATGAATTTTTGAAAATCCGAAAAGCGATCCATGCACTTGGACATTCCAAGTATGTTGGAATGTCTTGAAATTGTACTCAGTCATAGTCAACGACGCCCTGAACAAGAATCAATTGAAAATATTTGCATATCTCTTAAGGAATATTTTTAATGAATTTTTGAAAATGAGGAAAGTCTGTGCACTTAGGCAGTGACTTAACTTTTTATTCAAAAAAGACCCCAAAAGTATCTTGGAATGTCTTGAAATTGTACACAGTCATAGTCAAGCATGCCCTGAACAAGAATCCGTTGAATATATTTGCATATCTCTTGAAGAATATTTTTAATGAACTTTTGAAAATCAGGAAAGCGATCCATGCACTTGGACATTCCAAGTATGTTGGAATGTCTTGAAATTGTACTCAGTCATAGTCAACGACGCCCTGAACAAGAATCCGTTGAAAATATTTGCATATCGTTTAAGGAATATTTTTAAAGAATTTCTGAAAATCAGGAAAGCGATCCATGCACTTAGGCAGTGACTTAACTTTTTCGTCAAAAAAGACCCCAAAAGTATCTTGGAATGTCTTGAAATTGTACACAGTCATAGTCAAGCATGCCCTGAACAAGAATCCGTTGAATATATTTGCATATCTCTTGAAGAATATTTTTAATGAATTTTTGAAAATCCGGAAAGCGATCCATGCACTTGGACATTCCAAGTATGTTGGAATGTCTTGAAATTGTACTCGGTCATAGTCAACGACGCCCTGAACAAGAATCCATTGAAAATATTTGCATATCTCTTAAGGAATATTTTTAATGAATTTTTGAAAATGATGAAAGTCTGTGCACTTAGGCAGTGACTTAACTTTTTATTCAAAAAAGACCCCAAAAGTATCTTGGAATGTCTTGAAATTGTACACAGTCATAGTCAAGCATGCCCTGAACAAGAATCCGTTGAATATATTTGCATATCTCTTGAAGAATATTTTTAATGAACTTTTGAAAATCGGGAAAGCGATCCATGCACTTGGACATTCCAAGTATGTTGGAATGTCTTGAAATTGTACTCAGTCATAGTCAACGACGCCCTGAACAAGAATCCGTTGAAAATATTTGCATATCGCTTAAGGAATATTTTAAATGAATTTTTGAAAATCAGGAAAGCGATCCATGCACTTAGGCAGTGACTTAACTTTTTCGTCAAAAAAGACCCCAAAAGTATCTTGGAATGTCTTGAAATTGTACACAGTCATAGTCAAGCATGCCCTGAACAAGAATCCGTTGAATATATTTGCATATCTCTTGAAGAATATTTTTAATGAATTTTTGAAAATCCGAAAAGCGATCCATGCACTTGGACATTCCAAGTATGTTGGAATGTCTTGAAATTGTACTCAGTCATAGTCAACGACGCCCTGAACAAGAATCAATTGAAAATATTTGCATATCTCTTAAGGAATATTTTTAATGAATTTTTGAAAATGAGGAAAGTCTGTGCACTTAGGCAGTGACTTAACTTTTTATTCAAAAAAGACCCCAAAAGTATCTTGGAATGTCTTGAAATTGTACACAGTCATAGTCAAGCATGCCCTGAACAAGAATCCGTTGAATATATTTGCATATCTCTTGAAGAATATTTTTAATGAACTTTTGAAAATCAGGAAAGCGATCCATGCACTTGGACATTCCAAGTATGTTGGAATGTCTTGAAATTGTACTCAGTCATAGTCAACGACGCCCTGAACAAGAATCCGTTGAAAATATTTGCATATCGTTTAAGGAATATTTTTAAAGAATTTCTGAAAATCAGGAAAGCGATCCATGCACTTAGGCAGTGACTTAACTTTTTTGTCAAAAAAGACCCCAAAAGTATCTTGGAATGTCTTGAAATTGTACACAGTCATAGTCAAGCATGCCCTGAACAAGAATCCGTTGAATATATTTGCATATCTCTTGAAGAATATTTTTAATGAATTTTTGAAAATCCGGAAAGCGATCCATGCACTTGGACATTCCAAGTATGTTGGAATGTCTTGAAATTGTACTCGGTCATAGTCAACGACGCCCTGAACAAGAATCCATTGAAAATATTTGCATATCTCTTAAGGAATATTTTTAATGAATTTTTGAAAATGATGAAAGTCTGTGCACTTAGGCAGTGACTTAACTTTTTATTCAAAAAAGACCCCAAAGGTATCTTGGAATGTCTTGAAATTGTACACAGTCATAGTCAAGCATGCCCTGAACAAGAATCCGTTGAATATATTTGCATATCTCTTGAAGAATATTTTTAATGAACTTTTGAAAATCAGGAAAGCGATCCATGCACTTGGACATTCCAAGTATGTTGGAATGTCTTGAAATTGTACTCAGTCATAGTCAACGACGCCCTGAACAAGAATCCGTTGAAAATATTTGCATATCGCTTAAGGAATATTTTTAATGAATTTTTGAAAATCAGGAAAGCGATCCATGCACTTAGGCAGTGACTTAACTTTTTTGTCAAAAAAGACCCCAAAAGTATCTTGGAATGTCTTGAAATTGTACACAGTCATAGTCAAGCATGCCCTAAACAAGAAACCGTTGAATATATTTGCATATCTCTTGAAGAATATTTTTAATGAATTTTTGAAAATCCGAAAAGCGATCCATGCACTTGGACATTCCAAGTATGTTGGAATGTCTTGAAATTGTACTCAGTCATAGTCAACGACGCCCTGAACAAGAATCAATTGAAAATATTTGCATATCTCTTAAGGAATATTTTTAATGAATTTTTGAAAATGAGGAAAGTCTGTGCACTTAGGCAGTGACTTAACTTTTTATTCAAAAAAGACCCCAAAAGTATCTTGGAATGTCTTGAAATTGTACACAGTCATAGTCAAGCATGCCCTGAACAAGAATCCGTTGAATATATTTGCATATCTCTTGAAGAATATTTTTAATGAACTTTTGAAAATCAGGAAAGCGATCCATGCACTTGGACATTCCAAGTATGTTGGAATGTCTTGAAATTGTACTCAGTCATAGTCAACGACGCCCTGAACAAGAATCCGTTGAAAATATTTGCATATCGTTTAAGGAATATTTTTAAAGAATTTCTGAAAATCAGGAAAGCGATCCATGCACTTAGGCAGTGACTTAACTTTTTCGTCAAAAAAGACCCCAAAAGTATCTTGGAATGTCTTGAAATTGTACACAGTCATAGTCAAGCATGCCCTGAACAAGAATCCGTTGAATATATTTGCATATCTCTTGAAGAATATTTTTAATGAATTTTTGAAAATCCGGAAAGCGATCCATGCACTTGGACATTCCAAGTATGTTGGAATGTCTTGAAATTGTACTCAGTCATAGTCAACGACGCCCTGAACAAGAATCCGTTGAAAATATTTGCATATCGCTTAAGGAATATTTTTAATGAATTTTTGAAAATCAGGAAAGCGATCCATGCACTTAGGCAGTGACTTAACTTTTTTGTCAAAAAAGACCCCAAAAGTATCTTGGAATGTCTTGAAATTGTACACAGTCATAGTCAAGCATGCCCTGAACAAGAATCCGTTGAATATATTTGCATATCTCTTGAAGAATATTTTTAATGAATTTTTGAAAATCCGAAAAGCGATCCATGCACTTGGACATTCCAAGTATGTTGGAATGTCTTGAAATTGTACTCAGTCATAGTCAACGACGCCCTGAACAAGAATCAATTGAAAATATTTGCATATCTCTTAAGGAATATTTTTAATGAATTTTTGAAAATGAGGAAAGTCTGTGCACTTAGGCAGTGACTTAACTTTTTATTCAAAAAAGACCCCAAAAGTATCTTGGAATGTCTTGAAATTGTACACAGTCATAGTCAAGCATGCCCTGAACAAGAATCCGTTGAATATATTTGCATATCTCTTGAAGAATATTTTTAATGAACTTTTGAAAATCAGGAAAGCGATCCATGCACTTGGACATTCCAAGTATGTTGGAATGTCTTGAAATTGTACTCAGTCATAGTCAACGACGCCCTGAACAAGAATCCGTTGAAAATATTTGCATATCGTTTAAGGAATATTTTTAAAGAATTTCTGAAAATCAGGAAAGCGATCCATGCACTTAGGCAGTGACTTAACTTTTTTGTCAAAAAAGACCCCAAAAGTATCTTGGAATGTCTTGAAATTGTACACAGTCATAGTCAAGCATGCCCTGAACAAGAATCCGTTGAATATATTTGCATATCTCTTGAAGAATATTTTTAATGAATTTTTGAAAATCCGGAAAGCGATCCATGCACTTGGACATTCCAAGTATGTTGGAATGTCTTGAAATTGTACTCGGTCATAGTCAACGACGCCCTGAACAAGAATCCATTGAAAATATTTGCATATCTCTTAAGGAATATTTTTAATGAATTTTTGAAAATGATGAAAGTCTGTGCACTTAGGCAGTGACTTAACTTTTTATTCAAAAAAGACCCCAAAGGTATCTTGGAATGTCTTGAAATTGTACACAGTCATAGTCAAGCATGCCCTGAACAAGAATCCGTTGAATATATTTGCATATCTCTTGAAGAATATTTTTAATGAACTTTTGAAAATCAGGAAAGCGATCCATGCACTTGGACATTCCAAGTATGTTGGAATGTCTTGAAATTGTACTCAGTCATAGTCAACGACGCCCTGAACAAGAATCCGTTGAAAATATTTGCATATCGCTTAAGGAATATTTTTAATGAATTTTTGAAAATCAGGAAAGCGATCCATGCACTTAGGCAGTGACTTAACTTTTTTGTCAAAAAAGACCCCAAAAGTATCTTGGAATGTCTTGAAATTGTACACAGTCATAGTCAAGCATGCCCTGAACAAGAATCCGTTGAATATATTTGCATATCTCTTGAAGAATATTTTTAATGAATTTTTGAAAATCCGAAAAGCGATCCATGCACTTGGACATTCCAAGTATGTTGGAATGTCTTGAAATTGTACTCAGTCATAGTCAACGACGCCCTGAACAAGAATCAATTGAAAATATTTGCATATCTCTTAAGGAATATTTTTAATGAATTTTTGAAAATGAGGAAAGTCTGTGCACTTAGGCAGTGACTTAACTTTTTATTCAAAAAAGACCCCAAAAGTATCTTGGAATGTCTTGAAATTGTACACAGTCATAGTCAAGCATGCCCTGAACAAGAATCCATTGAATATATTTGCATATCTCTTGAAGAATATTTTTAATGAACTTTTGAAAATCAGGAAAGCGATCCATGCACTTGGACATTCCAAGTATGTTGGAATGTCTTGAAATTGTACTCAGTCATAGTCAACGACGCCCTGAACAAGAATCCGTTGAAAATATTTGCATATCGTTTAAGGAATATTTTTAAAGAATTTCTGAAAATCAGGAAAGCGATCCATGCACTTAGGCAGTGACTTAACTTTTTCGTCAAAAAAGACCCCAAAAGTATCTTGGAATGTCTTGAAATTGTACACAGTCATAGTCAAGAATGCCCTGAACAAGAATCCGTTGAATATATTTGCATATCTCTTGAAGAATATTTTTAATGAATTTTTGAAAATCCGGAAAGCGATCCATGCACTTGGACATTCCAAGTATGTTGGAATGTCTTGAAATTGTACTCGGTCATAGTCAACGACGCCCTGAACAAGAATCCATTGAAAATATTTGCATATCTCTTAAGGAATATTTTTAATGAATTTTTGAAAATGATGAAAGTCTGTGCACTTAGGCAGTGACTTAACTTTTTATTCAAAAAAGACCCCAAAGGTATCTTGGAATGTCTTGAAATTGTACACAGTCATAGTCAAGCATGCCCTGAACAAGAATCCGTTGAATATATTTGCATATCTCTTGAAGAATATTTTTAATGAACTTTTGAATATCAGGAAAGCGATCCATGCACTTGGACATTCCAAGTATGTTGGAATGTCTTGAAATTGTACTCAGTCATAGTCAACGACGCCCTGAACAAGAATCCGTTGAAAATATTTGCATATCGCTTAAGGAATATTTTTAATGAATTTCTGAAAATGAGGAAAGCGATCCATGCACTTAGGCAGTGACTTAACTTTTTTGTCAAAAAAGACCCCAAAAGTATCTTGGAATGTCTTGAAATTGTACACAGTCATAGTCAAGCATGCCCTGAACAAGAATCCGTTGAATATATTTGCATATCTCTTGAAGAATATTTTTAATGAATTTTTGAAAATCCGGAAAGCGATCCATGCACTTGGACATTCCAAGTATGTTGGAATGTCTTGAAATTGTACTCGGTCATAGTCAACGACGCCCTGAACAAGAATCCATTGAAAATATTTGCATATCTCTTAAGGAATATTTTTAATGAATTTTTGAAAATGATGAAAGTCTGTGCACTTAGGCAGTGACTTAACTTTTTATTCAAAAAAGACCCCAAAGGTATCTTGGAATGTCTTGAAATTGTACACAGTCATAGTCAAGCATGCCCTGAACAAGAATCCGTTGAATATATTTGCATATCTCTTGAAGAATATTTTTAATGAACTTTTGAAAATCAGGAAAGCGATCCATGCACTTGGACATTCCAAGTATGTTGGAATGTCTTGAAATTGTACTCAGTCATAGTCAACGACGCCCTGAACAAGAATCCGTTGAAAATATTTGCATATCGTTTAAGGAATATTTTTAAAGAATTTCTGAAAATCAGGAAAGCGATCCATGCACTTAGGCAGTGACTTAACTTTTTATTCAAAAAAGACCCCAAAAGTATCTTGGAATGTCTTGAAATTGTACACAGTCATAGTCAAGCATGCCCTGAACAAGAATCCGTTGAATATATTTGCATATCTCTTGAGGAATATTTTTAATGAATTTTTGAAAATCAGGAAAGCGATCCATGCACTTAGGCAGTGACTTAACTTTTGATGTTTTTGGGTTGTTTTTAAAGAATTAAAGCTGCAGGAGTTCATCCATGTCGTCCAGTCGCTGGAAACAAACGTTTGGACACCGTGGATCACACAGCAGGATATCAGGTGAGACGAAGGAAACGATCCATTTGCCCTGATGCACTTAGTGACTTGACTTTTTTTTCAAAAAAAACCCCAAAAGTAAATTGGAATGTCTTGAAATTGTACACAGTCATAGTCAAGCATGCCCTGAATAAGAATCCGTTGAATATATTTGCATATCTCTTGAAGAATATTTTTAATGAATTTTTGAAAATCCGGAAAGCGATCCATGCACTTGGACATTCCAAGTATGTTGGAATGTCTTGAAATTGTACTCAGTCATAGTCAACGACGCCCTGAACAAGAATCCGTTGAAAATATTTGCATATCGCTTAAGGAATATTTTTAATGAATTTTTGAAAATCAGGAAAGCGATCCATGCACTTAGGCAGTGACTTAACTTTTTCGTCAAAAAAGACCCCAAAAGTATCTTGGAATGTCTTGAAATTGTACACAGTCATAGTCAAGCATGCCCTGAACAAGAATCCGTTGAATATATTTGCATATCTCTTGAAGAATATTTTTAATGAATTTTTGAAAATCCGGAAAGCGATCCATGCACTTGGACATTCCAAGTATGTTGGAATGTCTTGAAATTGTACTCAGTCATAGTCAACGACGCCCTGAACAAGAATCCGTTGAAAATATTTGCATATCGCTTAAGGAATATTTTTAATGAATTTTTGAAAATCAGGAAAGCAATCCATGCACTTAGGCAGTGACTTAACTTTTTTGTCAAAAAAGACCCCAAAAGTATCTTGGAATGTCTTGAAATTGTACACAGTCATAGTCAAGCATGCCCTAAACAAGAAACCGTTGAATATATTTGCATATCTCTTGAAGAATATTTTTAATGAATTTTTGAAAATCCGAAAAGCGATCCATGCACTTGGACATTCCAAGTATGTTGGAATGTCTTGAAATTGTACTCAGTCATAGTCAACGACGCCCTGAACAAGAATCAATTGAAAATATTTGCATATCTCTTAAGGAATATTTTTAATGAATTTTTGAAAATGAGGAAAGTCTGTGCACTTAGGCAGTGACTTAACTTTTTATTCAAAAAAGACCCCAAAAGTATCTTGGAATGTCTTGAAATTGTACACAGTCATAGTCAAGCATGCCCTGAACAAGAATCCGTTGAATATATTTGCATATCTCTTGAAGAATATTTTTAATGAACTTTTGAAAATCAGGAAAGCGATCCATGCACTTGGACATTCCAAGTATGTTGGAATGTCTTGAAATTGTACTCAGTCATAGTCAACGACGCCCTGAACAAGAATCCGTTGAAAATATTTGCATATCGTTTAAGGAATATTTTTAAAGAATTTCTGAAAATCAGGAAAGCGATCCATGCACTTAGGCAGTGACTTAACTTTTTCGTCAAAAAAGACCCCAAATGTATCTTGGAATGTCTTGAAATTGTACACAGTCATAGTCAAGCATGCCCTGAACAAGAATCCGTTGAATATATTTGCATATCTCTTGAAGAATATTTTTAATGAACTTTTGAAAATCAGGAAAGCGATCCATGCACTTGGACATTCCAAGTATGTTGGAATGTCTTGAAATTGTACTCAGTCATAGTCAACGACGCCCTGAACAAGAATCCGTTGAAAATATTTGCATATCGCTTAAGGAATATTTTTAATGAATTTTTGAAAATCAGGAAAGCGATCCATGCACTTAGGCAGTGACTTAACTTTTTCGTCAAAAAAGACCCCAAAAGTATCTTGGAATGTCTTGAAATTGTACACAGTCATAGTCAAGCATGCCCTGAACAAGAATCCGTTGAATATATTTGCATATCTCTTGAAGAATATTTTTAATGAATTTTTGAAAATCCGAAAAGCGATCCATGCACTTGGACATTCCAAGTATGTTGGAATGTCTTGAAATTGTACTCAGTCATAGTCAACGACGCTCTGAACAAGAATCAATTGAAAATATTTGCATATCTCTTAAGGAATATTTTTAATGAATTTTTGAAAATGAGGAAAGTCTGTGCACTAAGCCAGTGACTTAACTTTTCATTCAAAAAAGACCCCAAAAGTATCTTGGAATATCTTGAAATTGTACACAGTCATAGTCAAGCATGCCCTGAACAAGAATCCGTTGAATATATTTGCATATCTCTTGAAGAATATTTTTAATGAACTTTTGAAAATCAGGAAAGCGATCCATGTACTTGGACATTCAAAGTATGTTGGAATGTCTTGAAATTGTACTCAGTCATAGTCAACGACGCCCTGAACAAGAATCCGTTGAAAATATTTGCATATCGCTTAAGGAATATTTTTAATGAATTTTTGAAAATCAGGAAAGCGATCCATGCACTTAGGCAGTGACTTAACTTTTTCGTCGAAAAAGACCCCAAAAGTATCTTGGAATGTCTTGAAATTGTACACAGTCATAGTCAAGCATGCCCTGAACAAGAATCCGTTGAATATATTTGCATATCTCTTGAAGAATATTTTTAATGAATTTTTGAAAATCCGGAAAGCGATCCATGCACTTGGACATTCCAAGTATGTTGGAATGTCTTGAAATTGTACTCGGTCATAGTCAACGACGCCCTGAACAAGAATCCATTGAAAATATTTGCATATCTCTTAAGGAATATTTTTAATGAATTTTTGAAAATGATGAAAGTCTGTGCACTTAGGCAGTGACTTAACTTTTTATTCAAAAAAGACCCCAAAGGTATCTTGGAATGTCTTGAAATTGTACACAGTCATAGTCAAGCATGCCCTGAACAAGAATCCGTTGAATATATTTGCATATCTCTTGAAGAATATTTTTAATGAACTTTTGAAAATCAGGATAGCGATCCATGCACGTGGACATTCCAAGTATGTTGGAATGTCTTGAAATTGTACTCAGTCATAGTCAACGACGCCCTGAACAAGAATCCGTTGAAAATATTTGCATATCGTTTAAGGAATATTTTTAAAGAATTTCTGAAAATCAGGAAAGCGATCCATGCACTTAGGCAGTGACTTAACTTTTTTGTCAAAAAAGACCCCAAAAGTATCTTGGAATGTCTTGAAATTGTACACAGTCATAGTCAAGCATGCCCTGAACAAGAATCCATTGAATATATTTGCATATCTCTTGAAGAATATTTTTAATGAATTTTTGAAAATCCGAAAAGCGATCCATGCACTTGGACATTCCAAGTATGTTGGAATGTCTTGAAATTGTACTCAGTCATAGTCAACGACGCCCTGAACAAGAATCAATTGAAAATATTTGCATATCTCTTAAGGAATATTTTTAATGAATTTTTGAAAATGAGGAAAGTCTGTGCACTTAGGCAGTGACTTAACTTTTTATTCAAAAAAGACCCCAAAAGTATCTTGGAATGTCTTGAAATTGTACACAGTCATAGTCAAGCATGCCCTGAACAAGAATCCGTTGAATATATTTGCATATCTCTTGAAGAATATTTTTAATGAACTTTTGAAAATCAGGAAAGCGATCCATGCACTTGGACATTCCAAGTATGTTGGAATGTCTTGAAATTGTACTCAGTCATAGTCAACGACGCCCTGAACAAGAATCAATTGAAAATATTTGCATATCGTTTAAGGAATATTTTTAAAGAATTTCTGAAAATCAGGAAAGCGATCCATGCACTTAGGCAGTGACTTAACTTTTTCGTCAAAAAAGACCCCAAAAGTATCTTGGAATGTCTTGAAATTGTACACAGTCATAGTCAAGCATGCCCTGAACAAGAATCCGTTGAATATATTTGCATATCTCTTGAAGAATATTTTTAATGAATTTTTGAAAATCCGGAAAGCGATCCATGCACTTGGACATTCCAAGTATGTTGGAATGTCTTGAAATTGTACTCGGTCATAGTCAACGACGCCCTGAACAAGAATCCATTGAAAATATTTGCATATCTCTTAAGGAATATTTTTCATGAATTTTTGAAAATGATGAAAGTCTGTGCACTTAGGCAGTGACTTAACTTTTTATTCAAAAAAGACCCCAAAGGTATCTTGGAATGTCTTGAAATTGTACACAGTCATAGTCAAGCATGCCCTGAACAAGAATCCGTTGAATATATTTGCATATCTCTTGAAGAATATTTTTAATGAACTTTTGAAAATCAGGAAAGCGATCCATGCACTTGGACATTCCAAGTATGTTGGAATGTCTTGAAATTGTACTCAGTCATAGTCAACGACGCCCTGAACAAGAATCCGTTGAAAATATTTGCATATCGCTTAAGGAATATTTTTAATGAATGTTTGAAAATCAGGAAAGCTATCCATGCACTTAGGCAGTGACTTAACTTTTTTGTCAAAAAAGACCCCAAAAGTATCTTGGAATGTCTTGAAATTGTACACAGTCATAGTCAAGCATGCCCTGAACAAGAATCCGTTGAATATATTTGCATATCTCTTGAAGAATATTTTTAATGAATTTTTGAAAATCCGGAAAGCGATCCATGCACTTGGACATTCCAAGTATGTTGGAATGTCTTGAAATTGTACTCGGTCATAGTCAACGACGCCCTGAACAAGAATCCATTGAAAATATTTGCATATCTCTTAAGGAATATTTTTAATGAATTTTTGAAAATGATGAAAGTCTGTGCACTTAGGCAGTGACTTAACTTTTTATCCAAAAAAGACCCCAAAGGTATCTTGGAATGTCTTGAAATTGTACACAGTCATAGTCAAGCATGCCCTGAACAAGAATCCGTTGAATATATTTGCATATCTCTTGAAGAATATTTTTAATGAACTTTTGAAAATCAGGAAAGCGATCCATGCACTTGGACATTCCAAGTATGTTGGAATGTCTTGAAATTGTACTCAGTCATAGTCAACGACGCCCTGAACAAGAATCCGTTGAAAATATTTGCATATCGCTTAAGGAATATTTTTAATGAATTTTTGAAAATCAGGAAAGCGATCCATGCACTTAGGCAGTGACTTAACTTTTTTGTCAAAAAAGACCCCAAAAGTATCTTGGAATGTCTTGAAATTGTTCACAGTCATAGTCAAGCATGCCCTGAACAAGAATCCGTTGAATATATTTGCATATCTCTTGAAGAATATTTTTAATGAATTTTTGAAAATCCGAAAAGCGATCCATGCACTTGGACATTCCAAGTATGTTGGAATGTCTTTAAATTGTACTCAGTCATAGTCAACGACGCCCTGAACAAGAATCCGTTGAAAATATTTGCATATCGCTTAAGGAATATTTTTAAAGAATTTCTGAAAATCAGGAAAGCGATCCATGCACTTAGGCAGTGACTTAACTTTTTCGTCAAAAAAGACCCCAAAAGTATCTTGGAATGTCTTGAAATTGTACACAGTCATAGTCAAGCATGCCCTGAACAAGAATCCGTTGAATATATTTGCATATCTCTTGAAGAATATTTTTAATGAATTTTTGAAAATCCGGAAAGCGATCCATGCACTTGGACATTCCAAGTATGTTGGAATGTCTTGAAATTGTACTCAGTCATAGTCAACAACGCCCTGAACAAGAATCCATTGAAAATATTTGCATATCTCTTAAGGAATATTTTTAATGAATTTTTGAAAATGAGGAAAGCGATCCATGCACTTAGGCAGTGACTTAACTTTTTCGTCAAAAAAGACCCCAAAAGTATCTTGGAATGTCTTGAAATTGTACACAGTCATAGTCAAGCATGCCCTGAACAAGAATCGGTTGAATATATTTGCATATCTCTTGAAGAATATTTTTAATGAACTTTTGAAAATCAGGAAAGCGATCCATGCACTTGGACATTCCAAGTATGTTGGAATGTCTTGAAATTGTACTCAGTCATAGTCAACGACGCCCTGAACAAGAATCCGTTGAAAATATTTGCATATCGCTTAAGGAATATTTTTAATGAATTTTTGAAAATCAGGAAAGCGATCCATGCACTTAGGCAGTGACTTAACTTTTTTGTCAAAAAAGACCCCAAAAGTATCTTGGAATGTCTTGAAATTGTACACAGTCATAGTCAAGCATGCCCTGAACAAGAATCCGTTGAATATATTTGCATATCTCTTGAAGAATATTTTTAATGAATTTTTGAAAATCCGAAAAGCGATCCATGCACTTGGACATTCCAAGTATGTTGGAATGTCTTGAAATTGTACTCAGTCATAGTCAACGACGCCCTGAACAAGAATCCGTTGAAATTATTTGCATATCTCTTAAGGAATATTTTTAATGAATTTTTGAAAATGAGGAAAGTCTGTGCACTTCGGCAGTGACTTAACTTTTTATTCAAAAAAGACCCCAAAGGTATCTTGGAATGTCTTGAAATTGTACACAGTCATAGTCAAGCATGCCCTGAACAAGAATCCGTTGAATATATTTGCATATCTCTTGAAGAATATTTTTAATGAACTTTTGAAAATCAGGAAAGCGATCCATACACTTGGACATTCCAAGTATGTTGGAATGTCTTGAAATTGTACTCAGTCATAGTCAACGACGCCCTGAACAAGAATCCGTTGAAAATATTTGCATATCGTTTAAGGAATATTTTTAAAGAATTTCTGAAAATCAGGAAAGCGATCCATGCACTTAGGCAGTGACTTAACTTTTTATTCAAAAAAGACCCCAAAAGTATCTTGGAATGTCTTGAAATTGTACACAGTCATAGTCAAGCATGCCCTGAACAAGAATCCGTTGAATATATTTGCATATCTCTTGAAGAATATTTTTAATGAACTTTTGAAAATCAGGAAATTGATCCATGCACTTGGACATTCCAAGTATGTTGGAATGTCTTGAAATTGTACTCAGTCATAGTCAACGACGCCCTGAACAAGAATCCGTTGAAAATATTTGCATATCGTTTAAGGAATATTTTTAAAGAATTTCTGAAAATCAGGAAAGCGATCCATGCACTTAGGCAGTGACTTAACTTTTTCGTCAAAAAAGACCCCAAAAGTATCTTGGAATGTCTTGAAATTGTACACAGTCATAGTCAAGCATGCCCTGAACAAGAACCTGTTGAATATATTTGCATATCTCTTGAAGAATATTTTGAATGAATTTTTGAAAATCCGGAAAGCTATCCATGCACTTGGACATTCCAAGTAAGTTGGAATGTCTTGAAATTGTACTCAGTCATAGTCAACGACGCCCTGAACAAGAATCTATTGAAAATATTTGCATATCTCTTAAGGAATATTTTTAATGAATTTTTGAAAATGAGGAATTTCTGTGCACTTAGGCAGTGACTTAACTTTTTATTCAAAAAAGACCCCAAAAGTATCTTGGAATGTCTTGAAATTGTACACAGTCATAGTCAAGCATGCCCTGAACAAGAATCCGTTGAATATATTTGCATATCTCTTGAAGAATATTTTTAATGAATTTTTGAAAATCCGAAAAGCGATCCATGCACTTGGACATTCCAAGTATGTTGGAATGTCTTGAAATTGTACTCAGTCATAGTCAACGACGCCCTGAACAAGAATCAATTGAAAATATTTGCATATCTCTTAAGGAATATTTTTAATGAATTTTTGAAAATTAGGAAAGCGATCCATGCACTTAGGCAGTGACTTAACTTTTGATGTTTTTGGTTTGTTTTTAAAGCATTAAAGCTGCAGGAGTTCATCCATGTCGCCCAGTCGCTGGAAACAAACGTTTGGACACCATGGATCACACAGCAGGAAATAAGGTGAGACGGAGGAAACGATCCATTTGCCCTGATGCACTTAGTGACTTGACTTTTTTTTCAAAAAAGACCCCAAAAGTATCTTGGAATGTCTTGAAATTGTACACAGTCATAGTCAAGCATGCCCTGAACAAGAATCCGTTGAATATATTTGCATATCTCTTGAGGAATATTTTTAATGAATTTTTGAAAATCAGGAAAGCGATCCATGCACTTAGGCAGTGACTTAACTTTTGATGTTTTTGGGTTGTTTTTAAAGAATTAAAGCTGCAGGAGTTCATCCATGTCGTCCAGTCGCTGGAAACAAACGTTTGGACACCGTGGATCACACAGCAGGATATCAGGTGAGACGAATGAAACGATCCATTTGCCCTGATGCACTTAGTGACTTGACTTTTTTTTCAAAAAAAAACCCAAAAGTAAATTGGAATGTCTTGAAATTGTACACAGTCATAGTCAAGCATGCCCTGAACAAGAATCCGTTGAATATATTTGCATATCTCTTGAAGAATATTTTTAATGAATTTTTGAAAATCCGGAAAGCGATCCATGCACTTGGATATTCCAAGTATGTTGGAATGTCTTGAAATTGTACTCAGTCATAGTCAACGACGCCCTGAACAAGAATCCGTTGAAAATATTTGCATATCGCTTAAGGAATATTTTTAATGAATTTTTGAAAATCAGGAAAGCAATCCATGCACTTAGGCAGTGACTTAACTTTTTTGTCAAAAAAGACCCCAAAAGTATCTTGGAATGTCTTGAAATTGTACACAGTCATAGTCAAGCATGCCCTGAACAAGAAACCGTTGAATATATTTGCATATCTCTTGAAGAATATTTTTAATGAATTTTTGAAAATCCGAAAAGCGATCCATGCACTTGGACATTCCAAGTATGTTGGAATGTCTTGAAATTGTACTCAGTCATAGTCAACGACGCCCTGAACAAGAATCAATTGAAAATATTTGCATATCTCTTAAGGAATATTTTTAATGAATTTTTGAAAATGAGGAAAGTCTGTGCACTTAGGCAGTGACTTAACTTTTTATTCAAAAAAGACCACAAAAGTATCTTGGAATGTCTTGAAATTGTACACAGTCATAGTCAAGCAAGCCCTGAACAAGAATCCGTTGAATATATTTGCATATCTCTTGAAGAATATTTTTAATGAACTTTTGAAAATCAGGAAAGCGATCCATGCACTTGGACATTCCAAGTATGTTGGAATGTCTTGAAATTGTACTCAGTCATAGTCAACAACGCCCTGAACAAGAATCCGTTGAAAATATTTGCATATCGCTTAAGGAATATTTTTAATGAATTTTTGAAAATCAGGAAAGCGATCCATGCACTTAGGCAGTGACTTAACTTTTTCGTCAAAAAAGACCCCAAAAGTATCTTGGAATGTCTTGAAATTGTACACAGTCATAGTCAAGCATGCCCTGAACAAGAATCCGTTGAATATATTTGCATATCTCTTGAAGAATATTTTTAATGAACTTTTGAAAATCAGGAAAGCGATCCATGTACTTGGACATTCAAAGTATGTTGGAATGTCTTGAAATTGTACTCGGTCATAGTCAACGACGCCCTGAACAAGAATCCGTTGAAAATATTTGCATATCGCTTAAGGAATATTTTTAATGAATTTTTGAAAATCAGGAAAGCCATCCATGCACTTAGGCAGTGACTTAACTTTTTCGTCAAAAAAGACCCCAAAAGTATCTTGGAATGTCTTGAAATTGTACACAGTCATAGTCAAGCATGCCCTGAACAAGAATCCGTTGAATATATTTGCATATCTCTTGAAGAATATTTTTAATGAACTTTTGAAAATCAGGAAAGCGATCCATGCACTTGGACATTCCAAGTATGTTGGAATGTCTTGAAATTGTACTCAGTCATAGTCAACGACGCCCTGAACAAGAATCCGTTGAAAATATTTGCATATCGCTTAAGGAATATTTTTAATGAATTTTTGAAAATCAGGAAAGCGATCCATGCACTTAGGCAGTGACTTAACTTTTTCGTCAAAAAAGACCCCAAAAGTATCTTGGAATGTCTTGAAATTGTACACAGTCATAGTCAAGCATGCCCTGAACAAGAATCGGTTGAATATATTTGCATATCTCTTGAAGAATATTTTTAATGAATTTTTGAAAATCCGAAAAGCACCATGCACTTGGACATTCCAAGTATGTTGGAATGTCTTGCAATTGTACTCAGTCATAGTCAACGACGCTCTGAACAAGAATCAATTGAAAATATTTGCATATCTCTTAAGGAATATTTTTAATGAATTTTTGAAAATGAGGAAAGTCTGTGCACTTAGGCAGTGACTTAACTTTTTATTCAAAAAAGACCCCAAAAGTATCTTGGAATGTCTTGAAATTGTACACAGTCATAGTCAAGCATGCCCTGAACAAGAATCCGTTGAATATATTTGCATATCTCTTGAAGAATATTTTTAATGAACTTTTGAAAATCCGGAAAGCGATCCATGTACTTGGACATTCAAAGTATGTTGGAATGTCTTGAAATTGTACTCGGTCATAGTCAACGACGCCCTGAACAAGAATCCGTTGAAAATATTTGCATATCGCTTAAGGAATATTTTTAATGAATTTTTGGAAATCATGAAAGTGATCCATGCACTTAGGCAGTGACTTAACTTTTTCGTCAAAAAAGACCCCAAAAGTATCTTGGAATGTCTTGAAATTGTACACAGTCATAGTCAAGCATGCCCTGAACAAGAATCCGTTGAATATATTTGCATATCTCTTGAAGAATATTTTTAATGAATTTTTGAAAATCCGGAAAGCGATCCATGCACTTGGACATTCCAAGTATGTTGGAATGTCTTGAAATTGTACTCGGTCATAGTCAACGACGCCCTGAACAAGAATCCATTGAAAATATTTGCATATCTCTTAAGGAATATTTTTAATGAATTTTTGAAAATGAGGAAAGTCTGTGCACTTCGGCAGTGACTTAACTTTTTCGTCAAATAAGACCCCAAAAGTATCTTGGAATGTCTTGAAATTGTACACAGTCATAGTCAAGCATGCCCTGAACAAGAATCTGTTGAATATATTTGCATATCTCTTGAAGAATATTTTTAATGAACTTTTGAAAATCAGGAAAGCGATCCATGCACTTGGACATTCCAAGTATGTTGGAATGTCTTGAAATTGTACTCAGTCATAGTCAACGACGCCCTGAACAAGAATCCGTTGAAAATATTTGCATATCGTTTAAGGAATATTTTTAAAGAATTTCTGAAAATCAGGAAAGCGATCCATGCACTTAGGCAGTGACTAAACTTTTTTGTCAAAAAAGACCCCAAAAGTATCTTGGAATGTCTTGAAATTGTACACAGTCATAGTCAAGCATGCCCTGAACAAGAATATGTTGAATATATTTGCATATCTCTTGAAGAATATTTTTAATTAATTTTTGAAAATCCGAAAAGCGATCCATGCACTTGGACATTCCAAGTATGTTGGAATGTCTTGAAATTGTACTCAGTCATAGTCAACGACGCCCTGAACAAGAATCAATTGAAAATATTTGCATATCTCTTAAGGAATATTTTTAATGAATTTTTGAAAATGAGGAAAGTCTGTGCACTTAGGCAGTGACTTAACTTTTTATTCAAAAAAGACCCCAAAAGTATCTTGGAATGTCTTGAAATTGTACACAGTCATAGTCAAGCATGCCCTGAACAAGAATCCGTTGAATATATTTGCATATCTCTTGAAGAATATTTTTAATGAACTTTTGAAAATCAGGAAAGCGATCCATGCACTTGGACATTCCAAGTATGTTGGAATGTCTTGAAATTGTACTCAGTCATAGTCAACGACGCCCTGAACAAGAATCCGTTGAAAATATTTGCATATCGTTTAAGGAATATTTTTAAAGAATTTCTGAAAATCAGCAAAGCGATCCATGCACTTAGGCAGTGACTTAACTTTTTCGTCAAAAAAGACCCCAAAAGTATCTTGGAATGTCTTGAAATTGTACACAGTCATAGTCAAGAATGCCCTGAACAAGAATCCGTTGAATATATTTGCATATCTCTTGAAGAATATTTTTAATGAATTTTTGAAAATCCGGAAAGCGATCCATGCACTTGGACATTCCAAGTATGTTGGAATCTCTTGAAATTGTACTCGGTCATAGTCAACGACGCCCTGAACAAGAATCCATTGAAAATATTTGCATATCTCTTAAGGAATATTTTTAATGAATTTTTGAAAATGATGAAAGTCTGTGCACTGAGGCAGTGACTTAACTTTTTTTTCAAAAAAGACCCCAAAGGTATCTTGGAATGTCTTGAAATTGTACACAGTCATAGTCAAGCATGCCCTGAACAAGAATCCATTGAATATATTTGCATATCTCTTGAAGAATATTTTTAATGAACTTTTGAAAATCAGGAAAGGGATCCATGTACTTGGACATTCAAAGTATGTTGGAATGTCTTGAAATTGTACTCAGTCATAGTCAACGACGCCCTGAACAAGAATCCGTTGAAAATATTTGCATATCGCTTAAGGAATATTTTTAATGAATTTTTGAAAATCAGGAAAGCGATCCATGCACTTAGGCAGTGACTTAACTTTTTCGTCAAAAAAGACCCCAAAAGTATCTTGGAATGTCTTGAAATTGTACACAGTCATAGTCAAGCATGCCCTGAACAAGAATCCGTTGAATATATTTGCATATCTCTTGAAGAATATTTTTAATGAACTTTTGAAAATCAGGAAAGCGATCCATGCACTTGGACATTCCAAGTATGTTGGAATGTCTTGAAATTGTACTCAGTCATAGTCAACGACGCCCTGAACAAGAATCCGTTGAAAATATTTGCATATCGCTTAAGGAATATTTTTAATGAATTTTTGAAAATCAGGAAAGCGATCCATGCACTTAGGCAGTGACTTAACTTTTTCGTCAAAAAAGACCCCAAAAGTATCTTGGAATGTCTTGAAATTGTACACAGTCATAGTCAAGCATGCCCTGAACAAGAATCCGTTGAATATATTTGCATATCTCTTGAAGAATATTTTTAATGAATTTTTGAAAATCCGAAAAGCGATCCATGCACTTGGACATTCCAAGTATGTTGGAATGTCTTGAAATTGTACTCAGTCATAGTCAACGACGCCCTGAACAAGAATCCATTGAAAATATTTGCATATCTCTTAAGGAATATTTTTAATGAATTTTTGAAAATGATGAAAGTCTGTGCACTTAGGCAGTGACTTAACTTTTTATTCAAAAAAGACCCCAAAGGTATCTTGGAATGTCTTGAAATTGTACACAGTCATAGTCAAGCATGCCCTGAACAAGAATCCGTTGAATATATTTGCATATCTCTTGAAGAATATTTTTAATGAACTTTTGAAAATCAGGAAAGCGATCCATGCACTTGGACATTGCAAGTATGTTGGAATGTCTTGAAATTGTACTCAGTCATAGTCAACGACGCCCTGAACAAGAATCCGTTGAAAATATTTGCATATCGTTTAAGGAATATTTTTAAAGAATTTCTGAAAATCAGGAAAGCGATCCATGCACTTAGGCAGTGACTAAACTTTTTATTCAAAAAAGACCCCTAAAGTATCTTGGAATGTCTTGAAATTGTACACAGTCATAGTCAAGCATGCCCTGAACAAGAATCCGTTGAATATATTTGCATATCTCTTGAAGAATATTTTTAATGAACTTTTGAAAATCAGGAAAGCGATCCATGCACTTGGACATTCCAAGTATGTTGGAATGTCTTGAAATTGTACTCGGTCATAGTCAACGACGCCCTGAACAAGAATCCATTGAAAATATTTGCATATCTCTTAAGGAATATTTTTAATGAATTTTTGAAAATGATGAAAGTCTGTGCACTTAGGCAGTGACTTAACTTTTTATTCAAAAAAGACCCCAAAGGTATCTTGGAATGTCTTGAAATTGTACACAGTCATAGTCAAGCATGCCCTGAACAAGAATCCGTTGAATATATTTGCATATCTCTTGAAGAATATTTTTAATGAACTTTTGAAAATCAGGAAAGCGATCCATGCACTTAGGCAGTGACTTAACTTTTTTGTCAAAAAAGACCCCAAAAGTATCTTGGAATGTCTTGAAATTGTACACAGTCATAGTCAAGAATGCCCTGAACAAGAATCCGTTGAATATATTTGCATATCTCTTGAAGAATATTTTTAATGAATTTTTGAAAATCCGGAAAGCGATCCATGCACTTGGACATTCCAAGTATGTTGGAATGTCTTGAAATTGTACTCAGTCATAGTCAACGACGCCCTGAACAAGAATCCATTGAAAATATTTGCATATCTCTTAAGGAATATTTTTAATGAATTTTTGAAAATGATGAAAGTCTGTGCACTTAGGCAGTGACTTAACTTTTTATTCAAAAAAGACCCCAAAGGTATCTTGGAATGTCTTCAAATTGTACACAGTCATAGTCAAGCATGCCCTGAACAAGAATCTGTTGAATATATTTGCATATCTCTTGAAGAATATTTTTAATGAACTTTTGAAAATCAGGAAAGCGATCCATGCACTTGGACATTCCAAGTATGTTGGAATGTCTTGAAATTGTACTCAGTCATAGTCAACGACGCCCTGAACAAGAATCCGTTGAAAATATTTGCATATCGCTTAAGGAATATTTCTAATGAATTTTTGAAAATCAGGAAAGCGATCCATGCACTTAGGCAGTGACTTAACTTTTTTGTCAAAAAAGACCCCAAAAGTATCTTGGAATGTCTTGAAATTGTACACAGTCATAGTCAAGCATGCCCTGAACAAGAATCCGTTGAATATATTTGCATATCTCTTGAAGAATATTTTTAATGAACTTTTGAAAATCAGGAAAGCGATCCATGCACTTGGACATTCCAAGTATGTTGGAATGTCTTGAAATTGTACTCAGTCATAGTCAACGACGCCCTGAACAAGAATCCGTTGAAAATATTTGCGTATAGTTTAAGGAATATTTTTAAAGAATTTCTGAAAATCAGGAAAGCGATCCATGCACTTAGGCAGTGACTTAACTTTTTCGTCAAAAAAGACCCCAAAAGTATCTTGGAATGTCTTGAAATTGTACACAGTCATAGTCAAGAATGCCCTGAACAAGAATCCGTTGAATATATTTGCATATCTCTTGAAGAATATTTTTAATGAATTTTTGAAAATCCGAAAAGCGATCCATGCACTTGGACATTCCAAGTATGTTGGAATGTCTTGAAATTGTACTCAGTCATAGTCAACGACGCTCTGAACAAGAATCAATTGAAAATATTTGCATATCTCTTAAGGAATATTTTTAATGAATTTTTGAAAATGAGGAAAGTCTGTGCACTAAGCCAGTGACTTAACTTTTCATTCAAAAAAGACCCCAAAAGTATCTTGGAATGTCTTGAAATTGTACACAGTCATAGTCAAGCATGCCCTGAACAAGAATCCGTTGAATATATTTGCATATCTCTTGAAGAATATTTTTAATGAACTTTTGAAAATCAGGAAAGCGATCCATGTACTTGGACATTCAAAGTATGTAGGAATGTCTTGAAATTGTACTCGTTCATAGTCAACGACGCCCTGAACAAGAATCCGTTGAAAATATTTGCATATCGCTTAAGGAATATTTTTAATGAATTTTTGAAAATCAGGAAAGCGATCCATGCACTTAGGCAGTGACTTAACTTTTTCGTCAAAAAAGACCCCAAAAGTATCTTGGAATGTCTTGAAATTGTACACAGTCATAGTCAAGCATGCCCTGAACAAGAATCCGTTGAATATATTTGCATATCTCTTGAAGAATATTTTTAATGAATTTTTGAAAATCCGGAAAGCGATCCATGCACTTGGACATTCCAAGTATGTTGGAATGTCTTGAAATTGTACTCGGTCATAGTCAACGACGCCCTGAACAAGAATCCATTGAAAATATTTGCATATCTCTTAAGGAATATTTTTAATGAATTTTTGAAAATGATGAAAGTCTGTGCACTTAGGCAGTGACTTAACTTTTTATTCAAAAAAGACCCCAAAGGTATCTTGGAATGTCTTGAAATTGTACACAGTCATAGTCAAGCATGCCCTGAACAAGAATCCGTTGAATATATTTGCATATCTCTTGAAGAATATTTTTAATGAACTTTTGAAAATCAGGAAAGTGATCCATGCACTTGGACATTGCAAGTATGTTGGAATGTCTTGAAATTGTACTCAGTCATAGTCAACGATGCCCTGAACAAGAATCCGTTGAAAATATTTGCATATCGTTTAAGGAATATTTTTAAAGAATTTCTGAAAATCAGGAAAGCGATCCATGCACTTAGGCAGTGACTAAACTTTTTTGTCAAAAAAGACCCCAAAAGTATCTTGGAATGTCTTGAAATTGTACACAGTCATAGTCAAGCATGCCCTGAACAAGAATATGTTGAATATATTTGCATATCTCTTGAATAATATTTTTAATGAATTTTTGAAAATCCGAAAAGCGATCCATGCACTTGGACATTCCAAGTATGTTGGAATGTCTTGAAATTGTACTCAGTCATAGTCAACGACGCCCTGAACAAGAATCCATTGAAAATATTTGCATATCTCTTAAGGAATATTTTTAATGAATTTTTGAAAATGATGAAAGTCTGTGCACTTAGGCAGTGACTTAACTTTTTATTCAAAAAAGACCCCAAAGGTATCTTGGAATGTCTTGAAATTGTACACAGTCATAGTCAAGCATGCCCTGAACAAGAATCCGTTGAATATATTTGCATATCTCTTGAAGAATATTTTTAATGAACTTTTGAAAATCAGGAAAGCGATCCATGCACTTGGACATTCCAAGTATGTTGGAATGTCTTGAAATTGTACTCAGTCATAGTCAACGACGCCCTGAACAAGAATCCGTTGAAAATATTTGCATATCGTTTAAGGAATATTTTTAAAGAATTTCTGAAAATCAGGAAAGCGATCCATGCACTTAGGCAGTGACTTAACTTTTTCGTCAAAAAAGACCCCAAAAGTATCTTGGAATGTCTTGAAATTGTACACAGTCATAGTCAAGAATGCCCTGAACAAGAATCCGTTGAATATATTTGCATATCTCTTGAAGAATATTTTTAATGAATTTTTGAAAATCCGAAAAGCGATCCATGCACTTGGACATTCCAAGTATGTTGGAATGTCTTGAAATTGTACTCAGTCATAGTCAACGACGCCCTGAACAAGAATCCATTGAAAATATTTGCATATCTCTTAAGGAATATTTTTAATGAATTTTTGAAAATGATGAAAGTCTGTGCACTTAGGCAGTGACTTAACTTTTTATTCAAAAAAGACCCCAAAGGTATCTTGGAATGTCTTGAAATTGTACACAGTCATAGTCAAGCATGCCCTGAACAAGAATCCGTTGAATATATTTGCATATCTCTTGAAGAATATTTTTAATGAACTTTTGAAAATCAGGAAAGCGATCCATGCACTTGGACATTCCAAGTATGTTGGAATGTCTTGAAATTGTACTCAGTCATAGTCAACGACGCCCTGAACAAGAATCCGTTGAAAATATTTGCATATCGTTTAAGGAATATTTTAAAAGAATTTCTGAAAATCAGGAAAGCGATCCATGCACTTAGGCAGTGACTTAACTTTTTTGTCAAAAAAGACCCCAAAAGTATCTTGGAATGTCTTGAAATTGTACACAGTCATAGTCAAGCATGCCCTGAACAAGAATCCGTTGAATATATTTGCATATCTCTTGAAGAATATTTTTAATGAATTTTTGAAAATCCGAAAAGCGATCCATGCACTTGGACATTCCAAGTATGTTGGAATGTCTTTAAATTGTACTCAGTCATAGTCAACGACGCCCTGAACAAGAATCAATTGAAAATATTTGCATATCTCTTAAGGAATATTTTTAATGAATTTTTGAAAATGAGGAAAGTCTGTGCACTTAGGCAGTGACTTAACTTTTTATTCAAAAAAGACCCCAAAAGTATCTTGGAATGTCTTGAAATTGTACACAGTCATAGTCAAGCATGCCCTGAACAAGAATATGTTGAATATATTTGCATATCTCTTGAAGAATATTTTTAATTAATTTTTGAAAATCCGAAAAGCGATCCATGCACTTGGACATTCCAAGTATGTTGGAATGTCTTGAAATTGTACTCAGTCATAGTCAACGACGCCCTGAACAAGAATCAATTGAAAATATTTGCATATCTCTTAAGGAATATTTTTAATGAATTTTTGAAAATGAGGAAAGTCTGTGCACTTAGGCAGTGACTTAACTTTTTATTCAAAAAAGACCCCAAAAGTATCTTGGAATGTCTTGAAATTGTACACAGTCATAGTCAAGCATGCCCTGAACAAGAATCCGTTGAATATATTTGCATATCTCTTGAAGAATATTTTTAATGAACTTTTGAAAATCAGGAAAGCGATCCATGCACTTGGACATTCCAAGTATGTTGGAATGTCTTGAAATTGTACTCAGTCATAGTCAACGACGCCCTGAACAAGAATCCGTTGAAAATATTTGCATATCGTTTAAGGAATATTTTTAAAGAATTTCTGAAAATCAGGAAAGCGATCCATGCACTTAGGCAGTGACTTAACTTTTTCGTCAAAAAAGACCCCAAAAGTATCTTGGAATGTCTTGAAATTGTACACAGTCATAGTCAAGAATGCCCTGAACAAGAATATGTTGAATATATTTGCATATCTCTTGAATAATATTTTTAATGAATTTTTGAAAATCCGAAAAGCGATCCATGCACTTGGACATTCCAAGTATGTTGGAATGTCTTGAAATTGTACTCAGTCATAGTCAACGACGCCCTGAACAAGAATCCATTGAAAATATTTGCATATCTCTTAAGGAATATTTTTAATGAATTTTTGAAAATGATGAAAGTCTGTGCACTTAGGCAGTGACTTAACTTTTTATTCAAAAAAGACCCCAAAGGTATCTTGGAATGTCTTGAAATTGTACACAGTCATAGTCAAGCATGCCCTGAACAAGAATCCGTTGAATATATTTGCATATCTCTTGAAGAATATTTTTAATGAACTTTTGAAAATCAGGAAAGCGATCCATGCACTTGGACATTCCAAGTATGTTGGAATGTCTTGAAATTGTACTCAGTCATAGTCAACGACGCCCTGAACAAGAATCCGTTGAAAATATTTGCATATCGTTTAAGGAATATTTTTAAAGAATTTCTGAAAATCAGGAAAGCGATCCATGCACTTAGGCAGTGACTTAACTTTTTCGTCAAAAAAGACCCCAAAAGTATCTTGGAATGTCTTGAAATTGTACACAGTCATAGTCAAGAATGCCCTGAACAAGAATCCGTTGAATATATTTGCATATCTCTTGAAGAATATTTTTAATGAATTTTTGAAAATCCGGAAAGCGATCCATGCACTTGGACATTCCAAGTATGTTGGAATGTCTTGAAATTGTACTCAGTCATAGTCAACGACGCCCTGAACAAGAATCCATTGAAAATATTTGCATATCTCTTAAGGAATATTTTTAATGAATTTTTGAAAATGATGAAAGTCTGTGCACTTAGGCAGTGACTTAACTTTTTATTCAAAAAAGACCCCAAAGGTATCTTGGAATGTCTTGAAATTGTACACAGTCATAGTCAAGCATGCCCTGAACAAGAATCCGTTGAATATATTTGCATATCTCTTGAAGAATATTTTTAATGAACTTTTGAAAATCAGGAAAGCGATCCATGCACTTGGACATTCCAAGTATGTTGGAATGTCTTGAAATTGTACTCAGTCATAGTCAACGACGCCCTGAACAAGAATCCGTTGAAAATATTTGCATATCGTTTAAGGAATATTTTAAAAGAATTTCTGAAAATCAGGAAAGCGATCCATGCACTTAGGCAGTGACTTAACTTTTTTGTCAAAAAAGACCCCAAAAGTATCTTGGAATGTCTTGAAATTGTACACAGTCATAGTCAAGCATGCCCTGAACAAGAATCCGTTGAATATATTTGCATATCTCTTGAAGAATATTTTTAATGAATTTTTGAAAATCCGAAAAGCGATCCATGCACTTGGACATTCCAAGTATGTTGGAATGTCTTTAAATTGTACTCAGTCATAGTCAACGACGCCCTGAACAAGAATCAATTGAAAATATTTGCATATCTCTTAAGGAATATTTTTAATGAATTTTTGAAAATGAGGAAAGTCTGTGCACTTAGGCAGTGACTTAACTTTTTATTCAAAAAAGACCCCAAAAGTATCTTGGAATGTCTTGAAATTGTACACAGTCATAGTCAAGCATGCCCTGAACAAGAATATGTTGAATATATTTGCATATCTCTTGAAGAATATTTTTAATTAATTTTTGAAAATCCGAAAAGCGATCCATGCACTTGGACATTCCAAGTATGTTGGAATGTCTTGAAATTGTACTCAGTCATAGTCAACGACGCCCTGAACAAGAATCAATTGAAAATATTTGCATATCGTTTAAGGAATATTTTTAAAGAATTTCTGAAAATCAGGAAAGCGATCCATGCACTTAGGCAGTGACTTAACTTTTTCGTCAAAAAAGACCCCAAAAGTATCTTGGAATGTCTTGAAATTGTACACAGTCATAGTCAAGAATGCCCTGAACAAGAATCCGTTGAATATATTTGCATATCTCTTGAAGAATATTTTTAATGAATTTTTGAAAATCCGGAAAGCGATCCATGCACTTGGACATTCCAAGTATGTTGGAATGTCTTGAAATTGTACTCAGTCATAGTCAACGACGCCCTGAACAAGAATCCATTGAAAATATTTGCATATCTCTTAAGGAATATTTTTAATGAATTTTTGAAAATGATGAAAGTCTGTGCACTGAGGCAGTGACTTAACTTTTTTTTCAAAAAAGACCCCAAAGGTATCTTGGAATGTCTTGAAATTGTACACAGTCATAGTCAAGCATGCCCTGAACAAGAATCCATTGAATATATTTGCATATCTCTTGAAGAATATTTTTAATGAACTTTTGAAAATCAGGAAAGGGATCCATGTACTTGGACATTCAAAGTATGTTGGAATGTCTTGAAATTGTACTCGGTCATAGTCAACGACGCCCTGAACAAGAATCCGTTGAAAATATTTGCATATCGCTTAAGGAATATTTTTAATGAATTTTTGAAAATCAGGAAAGCGATCCATGCACTTAGGCAGTGACTTAACTTTTTCGTCAAAAAAGACCCCAAAAGTATCTTGGAATGTCTTGAAATTGTACACAGTCATAGTCAAGCATGCCCTGAACAAGAATCCGTTGAATATATTTGCATATCTCTTGAAGAATATTTTTAATGAACTTTTGAAAATCAGGAAAGCGATCCATGCACTTGGACATTCCAAGTATGTTGGAATGTCTTGAAATTGTACTCAGTCATAGTCAACGACGCCCTGAACAAGAATCCGTTGAAAATATTTGCATATCGCTTAAGGAATATTTTTAATGAATTTTTGAAAATCAGGAAAGCGATCCATGCACTTAGGCAGTGACTTAACTTTTTCGTCAAAAAAGACCCCAAAAGTATCTTGGAATGTCTTGAAATTGTACACAGTCATAGTCAAGCATGCCCTGAACAAGAATCCGTTGAATATATTTGCATATCTCTTGAAGAATATTTTTAAGGAATTTTTGAAAATCCAAAAAGCGATCCATGCACTTGGACATTCCAAGTATGTTGGAATGTCTTTAAATTGTACTCAGTCATAGTCAACGACGCCCTGAACAAGAATCAATTGAAAATATTTGCATATCTCTTAAGGAATATTTTTAATGAATTTTTGAAAATGAGGAAAGTCTGTGCACTTAGGTAGTGACTTAACTTTTTATTCAAAAAAGACCCCAAAAGTATCTTGGAATGTCTTGAAATTGTACACAGTCATAGTCAAGCATGCCCTGAACAAGAATCCGTTGAATATATTTGCATATCTCTTGAAGAATATTTTTAATGAACTTTTGAAAATCAGGAAAGCGATCCATGCACTTGGACATTCCAAGTATGTTGGAATGTCTTGAAATTGTACTCAGTCATAGTCAACGACGCCCTGAACAAGAATCCGTTGAAAATATTTGCATATCGCTTAAGGAATATTTTTAATGAATTTTTGAAAATTAGGAAAGCGATCCATGCACTTAGGCAGTGACTTAACTTTTTATTCAAAAAAGACCCCAAAAGTATCTTGGAATGTCTTGAAATTGTACACAGTCATAGTCAAGCATGCCCTGAACAAGAATCCGTTGAATATATTTGCATATCTCTTGAAGAATATTTTAAATGAATTTTTGAAAATCCGAAAAGCGATCCATGCACTTGGACATTCCAAGTATGTTGGAATGTCTTGAAATTGTACTCAGTCATAGTCAATGACGCCCTGAACAAGAATCAATTGAAAATATTTGCATATCTCTTAAGGAATATTTTTAATGAATTTTTGAAAATGAGGAAAGTCTGTGCACTTCGGCAGTGACTTAACTTTTTATTCAAAAAAGACCCCAAAAGTATCTTGGAATGTCTTGAAATTGTACACAGTCATAGTCAAGCATGCCCTGAACAAGAATCCGTTGAATATATTTGCATATCGCTTAAGGAATATTTTTAATGAATTTTTGAAAATCAGGAAAGCGATCCATGCACTTGGACATTCCAAGTATGTTGGAATGTCTTGAAATTGTACTCAGTCATAGTCAACGACGCCCTGAACAAGAATCCGTTGAAAATATTTGCATATCTCTTAAGGAATATTTTTAATGAATTTTTGAAAATGAGGAAAGTCTGTGCACTTCGGCAGTGACTTAACTTTTTATTCAAAAAAGACCCCAAAAGTATCTTGGAATGTCTTGAAATTGTACACAGTCATAGTCAAGCATGCCCTGAACAAGAATCCGTTGAATATATTTGCATATCGCTTAAGGAATATTTTTAATGAATTTTTGAAAATCAGGAAAGCGATCCATGCACTTGGACATTCCAAGTATGTTGGAATGTCTTGAAATTGTACTCAGTCATAGTCAACGACGCCCTGAACAAGAATCCGTTGAAAATATTTGCATATCGCTTCAGGAATATTTTAAATGAATTTTTGAAAATCAGGAAAGCGATCCATGCACTTAGGCAGTGACTTAACTTTTTTGTCAAAAAAGACCCCAAAAGTATCTTGGAATGTCTTGAAATTGTACACAGTCATAGTCAAGCATGCCCTGAACAAGAATCCGTTGAATATATTTGCATATCTCTTGAAGAATATTTTTAATGAACTTTTGAAAATCAGGAAAGCGATCCATGCACTTGGACATTCCAAGTATGTTGGAATGTCTTGAAATTGTACTCAGTCATAGTCAACGACGCCCTGAACAAGAATCCGTTGAAAATATTTGCATATCGCTTAAGGAATATTTTTAATGAATTTTTGAAAATCAGGAAAGCGATCCATGCACTTAGGCAGTGACTTAACTTTTTCGTCAAAAAAGACCCCAAAAGTATCTTGGAATGTCTTGAAATTGTACACAGTCATAGTCAAGCATGCCCTGAACAAGAATCCGTTGAATATATTTGCATATCTCTTGAAGAATATTTTAAATGAATTTTTGAAAATCCGAAAAGCGATCCATGCACTTGGACATTCCAAGTATGTTGGAATGTCTTTAAATTGTACTCAGTCATAGTCAACGACGCCCTGAACAAGAATCAATTGAAAATATTTGCATATCTCTTAAGGAATATTTTTAATGAATTTTTGAAAATGAGGAAAGTCTGTGCACTTAGGTAGTGACTTAACTTTTTATTCAAAAAAGACCCCAAAAGTATCTTGGAATGTCTTGAAATTGTACACAGTCATAGTCAAGCATGCCCTGAACAAGAATCCGTTGAATATATTTGCATATCTCTTGAAGAATATTTTTAATGAACTTTTGAAAATCAGGAAAGCGATCCATGCACTTGGACATTCCAAGTATGTTGGAATGTCTTGAAATTGTACTCAGTCATAGTCAACGACGCCCTGAACAAGAATCCGTTGAAAATATTTGCATATCGTTTAAGGAATATTTTTAAAGAATTTCTGAAAATCAGGAAAGCGATCCATGCACTTAGGCAGTGACTTAACTTTTTCGTCAAAAAAGACCCCAAAAGTATCTTGGAATGTCTTGAAATTGTACACAGTCATAGTCAAGCATGCCCTGAACAAGAATCCGTTGAATATATTTGCATATCTCTTGAAGAATATTTTTAATGAATTTTTGAAAATCCGGAAAGCGATCCATGCACTTGGACATTCCAAGTATGTTGGAATGTCTTGAAATTGTACTCAGTCATAGTCAACAACGCCCTGAACAAGAATCCATTGAAAATATTTGCATATCTCTTAAGGAATATTTTTAATGAATTTTTGAAAATGAGGAAAGTCTGTGCACTTAGGCAGTGACTTAACTTTTTATTCAAAAAAGACCCCAAAAGTATCTTGGAATGTCTTGAAATTGTACACAGTCATAGTCAAGCATGCCCAGAACAAGAATCCGTTGAATATATTTGCATATCTCTTGAAGAATATTTTTAATGAACTTTTGAAAATCAGGAAAGCGATCCATGCACTTGGACATTCCAAGTATGTTGGAATGTTTTGAAATTGTACTCAGTCATCGTCAACGACGCCCTGAACAAGAATCCGTTGAAAATATTTGCATATCGCTTAAGGAATATTTTTAATGAATTTTTGAAAATCAGGAAAGCGATCCATGCACTTAGGCAGTGACTTAACTTTTTATTCAAAAAAGACCCCAAAAGTATCTTGGAATGTCTTGAAATTGTACACAGTCATAGTCAAGCATGCCCTGAACAAGAATCCGTTGAATATATTTGCATATCTCTTGAAGAATATTTTTAATGAACTTTTGAAAATCAGGAAAGCGATCCATGCACTTGGACATTCCAAGTATGTTGGAATGTCTTGAAATTGTACTCAGTCATAGTCAACGACGCCCTGAACAAGAATCCGTTGAAAATATTTGCATATCGCTTAAGGAATATTTTTAATGAATTTTTGAAAATCAGGAAAGCGATCCATGCACTTAGGCAGTGACTTAACTTTTTATTCAAAAAAGACCCCAAAAGTATCTTGGAATGTCTTGAAATTGTACACAGTCATAGTCAAGCATGCCCTGAACAAGAATCCGTTGAATATATTTGCATATCTCTTGAAGAATATTTTTAATGAATTTTTGAAAATCCGAAAAGCGATCCATGCACTTGGACATTCCAAGGTCTTGAAATTGTACTCAGTCATAGTCAACGACGCCCTGAACAAGAATCAATTGAAAATATTTGCATATCTCTTAAGGAATATTTTTAATGAATTTTTGAAAATGAGGAAAGTCTGTGCACTTCGGCAGTGACTTAACTTTTTATTCAAAAAAGACCCCAAAAGTATCTTGGAATGTCTTGAAATTGTACACAGTCATAGTCAAGCATGCCCTGAACAAGAATCCGTTGAATATATTTGCATATCTCTTGAAGAATATTTTTAATGAACTTTTGAAAATCAGGAAAGCGATCCATGCACTTGGACATTCCAAGTATGTTGGAATGTCTTGAAATTGTACTCAGTCATAGTCAACGACGCCCTGAACAAGAATCCGTTGAAAATATTTGCATATCGCTTAAGGAATATTTTTAATGAATTTTTGAAAATCAGGAAAGCGATCCATGCACTTAGGCAGTGACTTAACTTTTTCGTCAAAAAAGACCCCAAAAGTATCTTGGAATGTCTTGAAATTGTACACAGTCATAGTCAAGCATGCCCTGAACAAGAATCCGTTGAATATATTTGCATATCTCTTGAAGAATATTTTTAATGAACTTTTGAAAATCAGGAAAGCGATCCATGTACTTGGACATTCAAAGTATGTTGGAATGTCTTGAAATTGTACTCGGTCATAGTCAACGACGCCCTGAACAAGAATCCGTTGAAAATATTTGCATATCGCTTAAGGAATATTTTTAATGAATTTTTGAAAATCAGGAAAGCGATCCATGCACTTAGGCAGTGACTTAACTTTTTCGTCAAAAAAGACCCCAAAAGTATCTTGGAATGTCTTGAAATTGTACACAGTCATAGTCAAGCATGCCCTGAACAAGAATCCGTTGAATATATTTGCATATCTCTTGAAGAATATTTTTAATGAATTTTTGAAAATCCGAAAAGCACCATGCACTTGGACATTCCAAGTATGTTGGAATGTCTTGAAATTGTACTCAGTCATAGTCAACGACGCTCTGAACAAGAATCAATTGAAAATATTTGCATATCTCTTAAGGAATATTTTTAATGAATTTTTGAAAATGAGGAAAGTCTGTGCACTTAGGCAGTGACTTAACTTTTTATTCAAAAAAGACCCCAAAAGTATCTTGGAATGTCTTGAAATTGTACACAGTCATAGTCAAGCATGCCCTGAACAAGAATCCGTTGAATATATTTGCATATCTCTTGAAGAATATTTTTAATGAACTTTTGAAAATCCGGAAAGCGATCCATGTACTTGGACATTCAAAGTATGTTGGAATGTCTTGAAATTGTACTCGGTCATAGTCAACGACGCCCTGAACAAGAATCCGTTGAAAATATTTGCATATCGCTTAAGGAATATTTTTAATGAATTTTTGAAAATCAGGAAAGCGATCCATGCACTTAGGCAGTGACTTAACTTTTTCGTCAAAAAAGACCCCAAAAGTATCTTGGAATGTCTTGAAATTGTACACAGTCATAGTCAAGCATGCCCTGAACAAGAATCCGTTGAATATATTTGCATATCTCTTGAAGAATATTTTTAATTAATTTTTGAAAATCCGGAAAGCGATCCATGCACTTGGACATTCCAAGTATGTTGGAATGTCTTGAAATTGTACTCGGTCATAGTCAACGACGCCCTGAACAAGAATCCATTGAAAATATTTGCATATCTCTTAAGGAATATTTTTAATGAATTTTTGAAAATGATGAAAGTCTGTGCACTTAGGCAGTGACTTAACTTTTTATTCAAAAAAGACCCCAAAGGTATCTTGGAATGTCTTGAAATTGTACACAGTCATAGTCAAGCATGCCCTGAACAAGAATCCGTTGAATATATTTGCATATCTCTTGAAGAATATTTTTAATGAACTTTTGAAAATCAGGAAAGCGATCCATGCACTTGGACATTCCAAGTATGTTGGAATGTCTTGAAATTGTACTCAGTCATAGTCAACGACGCCCTGAACAAGAATCCGTTGAAAATATTTGCATATCGTTTAAGGAATATTTTTAAAGAATTTCTGAAAATCAGGAAAGCGATCCATGCACTTAGGCAGTGACTTAACTTTTTCGTCAAAAAAGACCCCAAAAGTATCTTGGAATGTCTTGAAATTGTACACAGTCATAGTCAAGAATGCCCTGAACAAGAATCCGTTGAATATATTTGCATATCTCTTGAAGAATATTTTTAATGAATTTTTGAAAATCCGGAAAGCGATCCATGCACTTGGATATTCCAAGTATGTTGGAATGTCTTGAAATTGTACTCAGTCATAGTCAACGACGCCCTGAACAAGAATCCGTTGAAAATATTTGCATATCGCTTAAGGAATATTTTTAATGAATTTTTGAAAATCAGGAAAGCAATCCATGCACTTAGGCAGTGACTTAACTTTTTTGTCAAAAAAGACCCCAAAAGTATCTTGGAATGTCTTGAAATTGTACACAGTCATAGTCAAGCATGCCCTGAACAAGAAACCGTTGAATATATTTGCATATCTCTTGAAGAATATTTTTAATGAATTTTTGAAAATCCGAAAAGCGATCCATGCACTTGGACATTCCAAGTATGTTGGAATGTCTTGAAATTGTACTCAGTCATAGTCAACGACGCCCTGAACAAGAATCAATTGAAAATATTTGCATATCTCTTAAGGAATATTTTTAATGAATTTTTGAAAATGAGGAAAGTCTGTGCACTAAGGCAGTGACTTAACTTTTTATTCAAAAAAGACCCCAAAAGTATCTTGGAATGTCTTGAAATTGTACACAGTCATAGTCAAGCATGCCCTGAACAAGAATCCGTTGAATATATTTGCATATCTCTTGAAGAATATTTTTAATGAACTTTTGAAAATCAGGAAAGCGATCCATGTACTTGGACATTCAAAGTATGTTGGAATGTCTTGAAATTGTACTCGGTCATAGTCAACGACGCCCTGAACAAGAATCCGTTGAAAATATTTGCATATCGCTTAAGGAATATTTTTAATGAATTTTTGAAAATCAGGAAAGCGATCCATGCACTTAGGCAGTGACTTAACTTTTTCGTCAAAAAAGACCCCAAAAGTATCTTGGAATGTCTTGAAATTGTACACAGTCATAGTCAAGCATGCCCTGAACAAGAATCCGTTGAATATATTTGCATATCTCTTGAAGAATATTTTTAATGAATTTTTGAAAATCCGAAAAGCACCATGCACTTGGACATTCCAAGTATGTTGGAATGTCTTGAAATTGTACTCAGTCATAGTCAACGACGCTCTGAACAAGAATCAATTGAAAATATTTGCATATCTCTTAAGGAATATTTTTAATGAATTTTTGAAAATGAGGAAAGTCTGTGCACTTAGGCAGTGACTTAACTTTTTATTCAAAAAAGACCCCAAAAGTATCTTGGAATGTCTTGAAATTGTACACAGTCATAGTCAAGCATGCCCTGAACAAGAATCCGTTGAATATATTTGCATATCTCTTGAAGAATATTTTTAATGAACTTTTGAAAATCCGGAAAGCGATCCATGTACTTGGACATTCAAAGTATGTTGGAATGTCTTGAAATTGTACTCGGTCATAGTCAACGACGCCCTGAACAAGAATCCGTTGAAAATATTTGCATATCGCTTAAGGAATATTTTTAATGAATTTTTGAAAATCAGGAAAGCGATCCATGCACTTAGGCAGTGACTTAACTTTTTCGTCAAAAAAGACCCCAAAAGTATCTTGGAATGTCTTGAAATTGTACACAGTCATAGTCAAGCATGCCCTGAACAAGAATCCGTTGAATATATTTGCATATCTCTTGAAGAATATTTTTAATTAATTTTTGAAAATCCGGAAAGCGATCCATGCACTTGGACATTCCAAGTATGTTGGAATGTCTTGAAATTGTACTCGGTCATAGTCAACGACGCCCTGAACAAGAATCCATTGAAAATATTTGCATATCTCTTAAGGAATATTTTTAATGAATTTTTGAAAATGATGAAAGTCTGTGCACTTAGGCAGTGACTTAACTTTTTATTCAAAAAAGACCCCAAAGGTATCTTGGAATGTCTTGAAATTGTACACAGTCATAGTCAAGCATGCCCTGAACAAGAATCCGTTGAATATATTTGCATATCTCTTGAAGAATATTTTTAATGAACTTTTGAAAATCAGGAAAGCGATCCATGCACTTGGACATTCCAAGTATGTTGGAATGTCTTGAAATTGTACTCAGTCATAGTCAACGACGCCCTGAACAAGAATCCGTTGAAAATATTTGCATATCGTTTAAGGAATATTTTTAAAGAATTTCTGAAAATCAGGAAAGCGATCCATGCACTTAGGCAGTGACTTAACTTTTTCGTCAAAAAAGACCCCAAAAGTATCTTGGAATGTCTTGAAATTGTACACAGTCATAGTCAAGAATGCCCTGAACAAGAATCCGTTGAATATATTTGCATATCTCTTGAAGAATATTTTTAATGAATTTTTGAAAATCCGGAAAGCGATCCATGCACTTGGATATTCCAAGTATGTTGGAATGTCTTGAAATTGTACTCAGTCATAGTCAACGACGCCCTGAACAAGAATCCGTTGAAAATATTTGCATATCGCTTAAGGAATATTTTTAATGAATTTTTGAAAATCAGGAAAGCAATCCATGCACTTAGGCAGTGACTTAACTTTTTTGTCAAAAAAGACCCCAAAAGTATCTTGGAATGTCTTGAAATTGTACACAGTCATAGTCAAGCATGCCCTGAACAAGAAACCGTTGAATATATTTGCATATCTCTTGAAGAATATTTTTAATGAATTTTTGAAAATCCGAAAAGCGATCCATGCACTTGGACATTCCAAGTATGTTGGAATGTCTTGAAATTGTACTCAGTCATAGTCAACGACGCCCTGAACAAGAATCAATTGAAAATATTTGCATATCTCTTAAGGAATATTTTTAATGAATTTTTGAAAATGAGGAAAGTCTGTGCACTAAGGCAGTGACTTAACTTTTTATTCAAAAAAGACCCCAAAAGTATCTTGGAATGTCTTGAAATTGTACACAGTCATAGTCAAGCATGCCCTGAACAAGAATCCGTTGAATATATTTGCATATCTCTTGAAGAATATTTTTAATGAACTTTTGAAAATCAGGAAAGCGATCCATGTACTTGGACATTCAAAGTATGTTGGAATGTCTTGAAATTGTACTCAGTCATAGTCAACGACGCTCTGAACAAGAATCAATTGAAAATATTTGCATATCTCTTAAGGAATATTTTTAATGAATTTTTGAAAATGAGGAAAGTCTGTGCACTTAGGCAGTGACTTAACTTTTTATTCAAAAAAGACCCCAAAAGTATCTTGGAATGTCTTGAAATTGTACACAGTCATAGTCAAGCATGCCCTGAACAAGAATCCGTTGAATATATTTGCATATCTCTTGAAGAATATTTTTAATGAACTTTTGAAAATCCGGAAAGCGATCCATGTACTTGGACATTCAAAGTATGTTGGAATGTCTTGAAATTGTACTCGGTCATAGTCAACGACGCCCTGAACAAGAATCCGTTGAAAATATTTGCATATCGCTTAAGGAATATTTTTAATGAATTTTTGAAAATCAGGAAAGCGATCCATGCACTTAGGCAGTGACTTAACTTTTTCGTCAAAAAAGACCCCAAAAGTATCTTGGAATGTCTTGAAATTGTACACAGTCATAGTCAAGAATGCCCTGAACAAGAATCCGTTGAATATATTTGCATATCTCTTGAAGAATATTTTTAATGAATTTTTGAAAATCCGGAAAGCGATCCATGCACTTGGACATTCCAAGTATGTTGGAATGTCTTGAAATTGTACTCAGTCATAGTCAACGACGCCCTGAACAAGAATCCGTTGAAAATATTTGCATATCGTTTAAGGAATATTTTTAAAGAATTTCTGAAAATCAGGAAAGCGATCCATGCACTTAGGCAGTGACTAAACTTTTTTGTCAAAAAAGACCCCAAAAGTATCTTGGAATGTCTTGAAATTGTACACAGTCATAGTCAAGCATGCCCTGAACAAGAATATGTTGAATATATTTGCATATCTCTTGAAGAATATTTTTAATTAATTTTTGAAAATCCGAAAAGCGATCCATGCACTTGGACATTCCAAGTATGTTGGAATGTCTTGAAATTGTACTCAGTCATAGTCAACGACGCCCTGAACAAGAATCAATTGAAAATAAATGCATATCTCTTAAGGAATATTTTTAATGAATTTTTGAAAATGAGGAAAGTCTGTGCACTTAGGCAGTGACTTAACTTTTTATTCAAAAAAGACCCCAAAAGTATCTTGGAATGTCTTGAAATTGTACACAGTCATAGTCAAGCATGCCCTGAACAAGAATCCGTTGAATATATTTGCATATCTCTTGAAGAATATTTTTAATGAACTTTTGAAAATCAGGAAAGCGATCCATGCACTTGGACATTCCAAGTATGTTGGAATGTCTTGGAATTGTACTCAGTCATAGTCAACGACGCCCTGAACAAGAATCCGTTGCAAATATTTGCATATCGTTTAAGGAATATTTTTAAAGAATTTCTGAAAATCAGGAAAGCGATCCATGCACTTAGGCAGTGACTTAACTTTTTCGTCAAAAAAGACCCCAAAAGTATCTTGGAATGTCTTGAAATTGTACACAGTCATAGTCAAGAATGCCCTGAACAAGAATCCGTTGAATATATTTGCATATCTCTTGAAGAATATTTTTAATGAATTTTTGAAAATCCGGAAAACGATCCATGCACTTGGACATTCCAAGTATGTTGGAATGTCTTGAAATTGTACTCGGTCATAGTCAACGACGCCCTGAACAAGAATCCATTGAAAATATTTGCATATCTCTTAAGGAATATTTTTAATGAATTTTTGAAAATGATGAAAGTCTGTGCACTGAGGCAGTGACTTAACTTTTTATTCAAAAAAGACCCCAAAGGTATCTTGGAATGTCTTGAAATTGTACACAGTCATAGTCAAGCATGCCCTGAACAAGAATCCGTTGAATATATTTGCATATCTCTTGAAGAATATTTTTAATGAACTTTTGAAAATCAGGAAAGCGATCCATGCACTTGGACATTCCAAGTATGTTGGAATGTCTTGAAATTGTACTCAGTCATAGTCAACGACGCCCTGAACAAGAATCCGTTGAAAATATTTGCATATCGTTTAAGGAATATTTTTAAAGAATTTCTGAAAATCAGGAAAGCGATCCATGCACTTAGGCAGTGACTAAACTTTTTTGTCAAAAAAGACCCCAAAAGTATCTTGGAATGTCTTGAAATTGTACACAGTCATAGTCAAGCATGCCCTGAACAAGAATATGTTGAATATATTTGCATATCTCTTGAAGAATATTTTTAATTAATTTTTGAAAATCCGAAAAGCGATCCATGCACTTGGACATTCCAAGTATGTTGGAATGTCTTGAAATTGTACTCAGTCATAGTCAACGACGCCCTGAACAAGAATCCGTTGAAAATATTTGCATATCGTTTAAGGAATATTTTTAAAGAATTTCTGAAAATCAGGAAAGCGATCCATGCACTTAGGCAGTGACTTAACTTTTTCGTCAAAAAAGACCCCAAAAGTATCTTGGAATGTCTTGAAATTGTACACAGTCATAGTCAAGAATGCCCTGAACAAGAATCCGTTGAATATATTTGCATATCTCTTGAAGAATATTTTTAATGAACTTTTGAAAATCAGGAAAGCGATCCATGCACTTGGACATTCCAAGTATGTTGGAATGTCTTGAAATTGTACTCAGTCATAGTCAACGACGCCCTGAACAAGAATCCGTTGAAAATATTTGCATATCGTTTAAGGAATATTTTTAAAGAATTTCTGAAAATCAGGAAAGCGATCCATGCACTTAGGCAGTGACTTAACTTTTTCGTCAAAAAAGACCCCAAAAGTATCTTGGAATGTCTTGAAATTGTACACAGTCATAGTCAAGCATGCCCTGAACAAGAATCCGTTGAATATATTTGCATATCTCTTGAAGAATATTTTTAATGAACTTTTGAAAATCAGGAAAGCGATCCATGCACTTGGACATTCCAAGTATGTTGGAATGTCTTGAAATTGTACTCAGTCATAGTCAACGACGCCCTGAACAAGAATCCGTTGAAAATATTTGCATATCGTTTAAGGAATATTTTTAAAGAATTTCTGAAAATCAGGAAAGCGATCCATGCACTTAGGCAGTGACTTAACTTTTTCGTCAAAAAAGACCCCAAAAGTATCTTGGAATGTCTTGAAATTGTACACAGTCATAGTCAAGCATGCCCTGAACAAGAATCCGTTGAATATATTTGCATATCTCTTGAAGAATATTTTAAATGAACTTTTGAAAATCAGGAAAGCGATCCATGCACTTGGACATTCCAAGTATGTTGGAATGTCTTGAAATTGTACTCAGTCATAGTCAACGACGCCCTGAACAAGAATCCGTTGAAAATATTTGCATATCGTTTAAGGAATATTTTTAAAGAATTTCTGAAAATCAGGAAAGCGATCCATGCACTTAGGCAGTGACTAAACTTTTTTGTCAAAAAAGACCCCAAAAGTATCTTGGAATGTCTTGAAATTGTACACAGTCATAGTCAAGCATGCCCTGAACAAGAATATGTTGAATATATTTGCATATCTCTTGAAGAATATTTTTAATTAATTTTTGAAAATCCGAAAAGCGATCCATGCACTTGGACATTCCAAGTATGTTGGAATGTCTTGAAATTGTACTCAGTCATAGTCAACGACGCCCTGAACAAGAATCAATTGAAAATATTTGCATATCTCTTAAGGAATATTTTTAATGAATTTTTGAAAATGAGGAAAGTCTGTGCACTTAGGCAGTGACTTAACTTTTTATTCAAAAAAGACCCCAAAAGTATCTTGGAATGTCTTGAAATTGTACACAGTCATAGTCAAGCATGCCCTGAACAAGAATCCGTTGAATATATTTGCATATCTCTTGAAGAATATTTTTAATGAACTTTTGAAAATCAGGAAAGCGATTCATGCACTTGGACATTCCAAGTATGTTGGAATGTCTTGAAATTGTACTCAGTCATAGTCAACGACGCCCTGAACAAGAATCCGTTGAAAATATTTGCATTTCGTTTAAGGAATATTTTTAAAGAATTTCTGAAAATCAGGAAAGCGATCCATGCACTTAGGCAGTGACTTAACTTTTTCGTCAAAAAAGACCCCAAAGGTATCTTGGAATGTCTTGAAATTGTACACAGTCATAGTCAAGCATGCCCTGAACAAGAATCCGTTGAATATATTTGCATATCTCTTGAAGAATATTTTTAATGAACTTTTGAAAATCAGGAAAGCGATCCATGCACTTGGACATTCCAAGTATGTTGGAATGTCTTGAAATTGTACTCAGTCATAGCCAACGACGCCCTGAACAAGAATCCGTTGAAAATATTTGCATATCGTTTAAGGAATATTTTTAAAGAATTTTTGAAAATCAGGAAAGCGATCCATGCACTTAGGCAGTGACTTAACTTTTTCTTCAAAAAAGACCCCAAAAGTATCTTGGAATGTCTTGAAATTGTACACAGTCATAGTCAAGAATGCCCTGAACAAGAATCCGTTGAATATATTTGCATATCTCTTGAAGAATATTTTTAATGAATTTTTGAAAATCCGGAAAGCGATCCATGCACTTGGACATTCCAAGTATGTTGGAATGTCTTGAAATTGTACTCGGTCATAGTCAACGACGCCCTGAACAAGAATCCATTGAAAATATTTGCATATCTCTTAAGGAATATTTTTAATGAATTTTTGAAAATGATGAAAGTCTGTGCACTTAGGCAGTGACTTAACTTTTTATTCAAAAAAGACCCCAAAAGTATCTTGGAATGTCTTGAAATTGTACACAGTCATAGTCAAGCATGCCCTGAACAAGAATCCGTTGAATATATTTGCATATCTCTTGAAGAATATTTTTAATGAACTTTTGAAAATCAGGAAAGCGATCCATGCACTTGGACATTCCAAGTATGTTGGAATGTCTTGAAATTGTACTCAGTCATAGTCAACGACGCCCTGAACAAGAATCCGTTGAAAATATTTGCATATCGTTTAAGGAATATTTTTAAAGAATTTCTCAAAATCAGGAAAGCGATCCATGCACTTAGGCAGTGACTTAACTTTTTTGTCAAAAAAGACCCCAAAAGTATCTTGGAATGTCTTGAAATTGTACACAGTCATAGTCAAGCATGCCGTGAACAAGAATCCGTTGAATATATTTGCATATCTCTTGAAGAATATTTTTAATGAATTTTTGAAAATCCGAAAAGCGATCCATGCACTTGGACATTCCAAGTATGTTGGAATGTCTTGAAATTGTACTCAGTCATAGTCAACGACGCCCTGAACAAGAATCAATTGAAAATATTTGCATATCTCTTAAGGAAAATTTTAATGAATTTTTGAAAATGAGGAAAGTCTGTGCACTTAGGCAGTGACTTAACTTTTTATTCAAAAAAGACCCCAAAAGTATCTTGGAATGTCTTGAAATTGTACACAGTCATAGTCAAGCATGCCCTGAACAAGAATCCGTTGAATATATTTGCATATCTCTTGAAGAATATTTTTAATGAACTTTTGAAAATCAGGAAAGCGATCCATGCACTTGGACATTCCAAGTATGTTGGAATGTCTTGAAATTGTACTCAGTCATAGTCAACGACGCCCTGAACAAGAATCCGTTGAAAATATTTGCATATCGTTTAAGGAATATTTTTAAAGAATTTCTGAAAATCAGGAAAGCGATCCATGCACTTAGGCAGTGACTTAACTTTTTCGTCAAAAAAGACCCCAAAAGTATCTTGGAATGTCTTGAAATTGTACACAGTCATAGTCAAGCATGCCCTGAACAAGAATCCGTTGAATATATTTGCATATCTCTTGAAGAATATTTTTAATGAATTTTTGAAAATCCGGAAAGCGATCCATGCACTTGGACATTCCAAGTATGTTGGAATGTCTTGAAATTGTACTCGGTCATAGTCAACGACGCCCTGAACAAGAATCCATTGAAAATATTTGCATATCTCTTAAGGAATATTTTTAATGAATTTTTGAAAATGATGAAAGTCTGTGCACTTAGGCAGTGACTTAACTTTTTATCCAAAAAAGACCCCAAAGGTATCTTGGAATGTCTTGAAATTGTACACAGTCATAGTCAAGCATGCCCTGAACAAGAATCCGTTGAATATATTTGCATATCTCTTGAAGAATATTTTTAATGAACTTTTGAAAATCAGGAAAGCGATCCATGCACTTGGACATTCCAAGTATGTTGGAATGTCTTGAAATTGTACTCAGTCATAGTCAACGACGCCCTGAACAAGAATCCGTTGAAAATATTTGCATATCGCTTAAGGAATATTTTTAATGAATTTTTGAAAATCAGGAAAGCGATCCATGCACTTAGGCAGTGACTTAACTTTTTTGTCAAAAAAGACCCCAAAAGTATCTTGGAATGTCTTGAAATTGTACACAGTCATAGTCAAGCATGCCCTGAACAAGAATCCGTTGAATATATTTGCATATCTCTTGAAGAATATTTTTAATGAATTTTTGAAAATCCGAAAAGCGATCCATGCACTTGGACATTCCAAGTATGTTGGAATGTCTTTAAATTGTACTCAGTCATAGTCAACGACGCCCTGAACAAGAATCCGTTGAAAGTATTTGCATATCGCTTAAGGAATATTTCTAATGAATTTTTGAAAATCAGGAAAGCGATCCATGCACTTAGGCAGTGACTTAACTTTTTTGTCAAAAAAGACCCCAAAAGTATCTTGGAATGTCTTGAAATTGTACACAGTCATAGTCAAGCATGCCCTGAACAAGAATCCGTTGAATATATTTGCAAATCTCTTGAAGAATATTTTTAATGAATTTTTGAAAATCCGGAAAGCGATCCATGCACTTGGACATTCCAAGTATGTTGGAATGTCTTGAAATTGTACTCGGTCATAGTCAACGACGCCCTGAACAAGAATCCATTGAAAATATTTGCATATCTCTTAAGGAATATTTTTAATGAATTTTTGAAAATGATGAAAGTCTGTGCACTTAGGCAGTGACTTAACTTTTTATTCAAAAAAGACCCCAAAAGTATCTTGGAATGTCTTGAAATTGTACACAGTCATAGTCAAGCATGCCCTGAACAAGAATCCGTTGAATATATTTGCATATCTCTTGAAGAATATTTTTAATGAACTTTTGAAAATCAGGAAAGCGATCCATGCACTTGGACATTCCAAGTATGTTGGAATGTCTTGAAATTGTACTCAGTCATAGTCAACGACGCCCTGAACAAGAATCCGTTGAAAATATTTGCATATCGTTTAAGGAATATTTTTAAAGAATTTCTCAAAATCAGGAAAGCGATCCATGCACTTAGGCAGTGACTTAACTTTTTTGTCAAAAAAGACCCCAAAAGTATCTTGGAATGTCTTGAAATTGTACACAGTCATAGTCAAGCATGCCGTGAACAAGAATCCGTTGAATATATTTGCATATCTCTTGAAGAATATTTTTAATGAATTTTTGAAAATCCGAAAAGCGATCCATGCACTTGGACATTCCAAGTATGTTGGAATGTCTTGAAATTGTACTCAGTCATAGTCAACGACGCCCTGAACAAGAATCAATTGAAAATATTTGCATATCTCTTAAGGAAAATTTTAATGAATTTTTGAAAATGAGGAAAGTCTGTGCACTTAGGCAGTGACTTAACTTTTTATTCAAAAAAGACCCCAAAAGTATCTTGGAATGTCTTGAAATTGTACACAGTCATAGTCAAGCATGCCCTGAACAAGAATCCGTTGAATATATTTGCATATCTCTTGAAGAATATTTTTAATGAACTTTTGAAAATCAGGAAAGCGATCCATGCACTTGGACATTCCAAGTATGTTGGAATGTCTTGAAATTGTACTCAGTCATAGTCAACGACGCCCTGAACAAGAATCCGTTGAAAATATTTGCATATCGTTTAAGGAATATTTTTAAAGAATTTCTGAAAATCAGGAAAGCGATCCATGCACTTAGGCAGTGACTTAACTTTTTCGTCAAAAAAGACCCCAAAAGTATCTTGGAATGTCTTGAAATTGTACACAGTCATAGTCAAGCATGCCCTGAACAAGAATCCGTTGAATATATTTGCATATCTCTTGAAGAATATTTTTAATGAATTTTTGAAAATCCGGAAAGCGATCCATGCACTTGGACATTCCAAGTATGTTGGAATGTCTTGAAATTGTACTCGGTCATAGTCAACGACGCCCTGAACAAGAATCCATTGAAAATATTTGCATATCTCTTAAGGAATATTTTTAATGAATTTTTGAAAATGATGAAAGTCTGTGCACTTAGGCAGTGACTTAACTTTTTATCCAAAAAAGACCCCAAAGGTATCTTGGAATGTCTTGAAATTGTACACAGTCATAGTCAAGCATGCCCTGAACAAGAATCCGTTGAATATATTTGCATATCTCTTGAAGAATATTTTTAATGAACTTTTGAAAATCAGGAAAGCGATCCATGCACTTGGACATTCCAAGTATGTTGGAATGTCTTGAAATTGTACTCAGTCATAGTCAACGACGCCCTGAACAAGAATCCGTTGAAAATATTTGCATATCGCTTAAGGAATATTTTTAATGAATTTTTGAAAATCAGGAAAGCGATCCATGCACTTAGGCAGTGACTTAACTTTTTTGTCAAAAAAGACCCCAAAAGTATCTTGGAATGTCTTGAAATTGTACACAGTCATAGTCAAGCATGCCCTGAACAAGAATCCGTTGAATATATTTGCATATCTCTTGAAGAATATTTTTAATGAATTTTTGAAAATCCGAAAAGCGATCCATGCACTTGGACATTCCAAGTATGTTGGAATGTCTTTAAATTGTACTCAGTCATAGTCAACGACGCCCTGAACAAGAATCCGTTGAAAGTATTTGCATATCGCTTAAGGAATATTTCTAATGAATTTTTGAAAATCAGGAAAGCGATCCATGCACTTAGGCAGTGACTTAACTTTTTTGTCAAAAAAGACCCCAAAAGTATCTTGGAATGTCTTGAAATTGTACACAGTCATAGTCAAGCATGCCCTGAACAAGAATCCGTTGAATATATTTGCAAATCTCTTGAAGAATATTTTTAATGAATTTTTGAAAATCCGAAAAGCGATCCATGCACTTGGACATTCCAAGTATGTTGGAATGTCTTGAAATTGTACTCAGTCATAGTCAACGACGCCCTGAACAAGAATCAATTGAAAATATTTGCATATCTCTTAAGGAATATTTTTAATGAATTTTTGAAAATGAGGAAAGTCTGTGCACTTAGGCAGTGACTTAACTTTTTATTCAAAAAAGACCCCAAAAGTATCTTGGAATGTCTTGAAATTGTACACAGTCATAGTCAAGCATGCCCTGAACAAGAATCCGTTGAATATATTTGCATATCTCTTGAAGAATATTTTTAATGAACTTTTGAAAATCCGGAAAGCGATCCATGCACTTGGACATTCCAAGTATGTTGGAATGTCTTGAAATTGTACTCAGTCATAGTCAACGACGCCCTGAACAAGAATCCGTTGAAAATATTTGCATATCGTTTAAGGAATATTTTTAAAGAATTTCTGAAAATCAGGAAAGCGATCCATGCACTTAGGCAGTGACTTAACTTTTTCGTCAAAAAAGACCCCAAAAGTATCTTGGAATGTCTTGAAATTGTACACAGTCATAGTCAAGCATGCCCTGAACAAGAATCCGTTGAATATATTTGCATATCTCTTGAAGAATATTTTTAATGAATTTTTGAAAATCCGAAAAGCGATCCATGCACTTGGACATTCCAAGTATGTTGGAATGTCTTGAAATTGTACTCAGTCATAGTCAACGACGCCCTGAACAAGAATCAATTGAAAATATTTGCATATCTCTTAAGGAAAATTTTAATGAATTTTTGAAAATGAGGAAAGTCTGTGCACTTAGGCAGTGACTTAACTTTTTATTCAAAAAAGACCCCAAAAGTATCTTGGAATGTCTTGAAATTGTACACAGTCATAGTCAAGAATGCCCTGAACAAGAATCCGTTGAATATATTTGCATATCTCTTGAAGAATATTTTTAATGAATTTTTGAAAATCCGGAAAGCGATCCATGCACTTGGACATTCCAAGTATGTTGGAATTGCTTGAAATTGTACTCGGTCATAGTCAACGACGCCCTGAACAAGAATCCGTTGAAAATATTTGCATATCGCTTAAGGAATATTTTTAATGAATTTTTGAAAATCAGGAAAGCGATCCATGCACTTAGGCAGTGACTTAACTTTTTCGTCAAAAAAGACCCCAAAAGTATCTTGGAATGTCTTGAAATTGTACACAGTCATAGTCAAGCATGCCCTGAACAAGAATCCGTTGAATATATTTGCATATCTCTTGAAGAATATTTTTAATGAATTTTTGAAAATCCGAAAAGCGATCCATGCACTTGGACATTCCAAGTATGTTGGAATGTCTTGAAATTGTACTCAGTCATAGTCAACGACGCTCTGAACAAGAATCAATTGAAAATATTTGCATATCTCTTAAGGAATATTTTTAATGAATTTTTGAAAATGATGAAAGTCTGTGCACTTAGGCAGTGACTTAACTTTTTATTCAAAAAAGACCCCAAAGGTATCTTGGAATGTCTTGAAATTGTACACAGTCATAGTCAAGCATGCCCTGAACAAGAATCCGTTGAATATATTTGCATATCTCCTGAAGAATATTTTTAATGAACTTTTGAAAATCAGGAAAGCGATCCATGCACTTGGACATTCCAAGTATGTTGGAATGTCTTGAAATTGTACTCAGTCATAGTCAACGACGCCCTGAACAAGAATCCGTTGAAAATATTTGCATATCGTTTAAGGAATATTTTTAAAGAATTTCTGAAAATCAGGAAAGCGATCCATGCACTTAGGCAGTGACTAAACTTTTTTGTCAAAAAAGACCCCAAAAGTATCTTGGAATGTCTTGAAATTGTACACAGTCATAGTCAAGCATGCCCTGAACAAGAATATGTTGAATATATTTGCATATCTCTTGAAGAATATTTTTAATTAATTTTTGAAAATCCGAAAAGCGATCCATGCACTTGGACATTCCAAGTATGTTGGAATGTCTTGAAATTGTACTCAGTCATAGTCAACGACGCCCTGAACAAGAATCAATTGAAAATATTTGCATATCTCTTAAGGAATATTTTTAATGAATTTTTGAAAATGAGGAAAGTCTGTGCACTTAGGCAGTGACTTAACTTTTTATTCAAAAAAGACCCCAAAAGTATCTTGGAATGTCTTGAAATTGTACACAGTCATAGTCAAGCATGCCCTGAACAAGAATCCGTTGAATATATTTGCATATCTCTTGAAGAATATTTTTAATGAACTTTTGAAAATCAGGAAAGCGATCCATGCACTTGGACATTCCAAGTATGTTGGAATGTCTTGGAATTGTACTCAGTCATAGTCAACGACGCCCTGAACAAGAATCCGTTGCAAATATTTGCATATCGTTTAAGGAATATTTTTAAAGAATTTCTGAAAATCAGGAAAGCGATCCATGCACTGAGGCAGTGACTTAACTTTTTCGTCAAAAAAGACCCCAAAAGTATCTTGGAATGTCTTGAAATTGTACACAGTCATAGTCAAGAATGCCCTGAACAAGAATCCGTTGAATATATTTGCATATCTCTTGAAGAATATTTTTAATGAATTTTTGAAAATCCGGAAAGCGATCCATGCACTTGGACATTCCAAGTATGTTGGAATGTCTTGAAATTGTACTCGGTCATAGTCAACGACGCCCTGAACAAGAATCCATTGAAAATATTTGCATATCTCTTAAGGAATATTTTTAATGAATTTTTGAAAATGATGAAAGTCTGTGCACTGAGGCAGTGACTTAACTTTTTATTCAAAAAAGACCCCAAAGGTATCTTGGAATGTCTTGAAATTGTACACAGTCATAGTCAAGCATGCCCTGAACAAGAATCCGTTGAATATATTTGCATATCTCTTGAAGAATATTTTTAATGAACTTTTGAAAATCAGGAAAGCGATCCATGCACTTGGACATTCCAAGTATGTTGGAATGTCTTGAAATTGTACTCAGTCATAGTCAACGACGCCCTGAACAAGAATCCGTTGAAAATATTTGCATATCGTTTAAGGAATATTTTTAAAGAATTTCTGAAAATCAGGAAAGCGATCCATGCACTTAGGCAGTGACTAAACTTTTTTGTCAAAAAAGACCCCAAAAGTATCTTGGAATGTCTTGAAATTGTACACAGTCATAGTCAAGCATGCCCTGAACAAGAATATGTTGAATATATTTGCATATCTCTTGAAGAATATTTTTAATTAATTTTTGAAAATCCGAAAAGCGATCCATGCACTTGGACATTCCAAGTATGTTGGAATGTCTTGAAATTGTACTCAGTCATAGTCAACGACGCCCTGAACAAGAATCAATTGAAAATATTTGCATATCTCTTAAGGAATATTTTTAATGAATTTTTGAAAATGATGAAAGTCTGTGCACTTAGGCAGTGACTTAACTTTTTATTCAAAAAAGACCCCAAAGGTATCTTGGAATGTCTTGAAATTGTACACAGTCATAGTCAAGCATGCCCTGAACAAGAATCCGTTGAATATATTTGCATATCTCTTGAAGAATATTTTTAATGAACTTTTGAAAATCAGGAAAGCGATCCATGCACTTGGACATTCCAAGTATGTTGGAATGTCTTGGAATTGTACTCAGTCATAGTCAACGACGCCCTGAACAAGAATCCGTTGCAAATATTTGCATATCGTTTAAGGAATATTTTTAAAGAATTTCTGAAAATCAGGAAAGCGATCCATGCACTGAGGCAGTGACTTAACTTTTTCGTCAAAAAAGACCCCAAAAGTATCTTGGAATGTCTTGAAATTGTACACAGTCATAGTCAAGAATGCCCTGAACAAGAATCCGTTGAATATATTTGCATATCTCTTGAAGAATATTTTTAATGAATTTTTGAAAATCCGGAAAGCGATCCATGCACTTGGACATTCCAAGTATGTTGGAATGTCTTGAAATTGTACTCGGTCATAGTCAACGACGCCCTGAACAAGAATCCATTGAAAATATTTGCATATCTCTTAAGGAATATTTTTAATGAATTTTTGAAAATGATGAAAGTCTGTGCACTGAGGCAGTGACTTAACTTTTTATTCAAAAAAGACCCCAAAGGTATCTTGGAATGTCTTGAAATTGTACACAGTCATAGTCAAGCATGCCCTGAACAAGAATCCGTTGAATATATTTGCATATCTCTTGAAGAATATTTTTAATGAACTTTTGAAAATCAGGAAAGCGATCCATGCACTTGGACATTCCAAGTATGTTGGAATGTCTTGAAATTGTACTCAGTCATAGTCAACGACGCCCTGAACAAGAATCCGTTGAAAATATTTGCATATCGTTTAAGGAATATTTTTAAAGAATTTCTGAAAATCAGGAAAGCGATCCATGCACTTAGGCAGTGACTAAACTTTTTTGTCAAAAAAGACCCCAAAAGTATCTTGGAATGTCTTGAAATTGTACACAGTCATAGTCAAGCATGCCCTGAACAAGAATATGTTGAATATATTTGCATATCTCTTGAAGAATATTTTTAATTAATTTTTGAAAATCCGAAAAGCGATCCATGCACTTGGACATTCCAAGTATGTTGGAATGTCTTGAAATTGTACTCAGTCATAGTCAACGACGCCCTGAACAAGAATCAATTGAAAATATTTGCATATCTCTTAAGGAATATTTTTAATGAATTTTTGAAAATGATGAAAGTCTGTGCACTTAGGCAGTGACTTAACTTTTTATTCAAAAAAGACCCCAAAGGTATCTTGGAATGTCTTGAAATTGTACACAGTCATAGTCAAGCATGCCCTGAACAAGAATCCGTTGAATATATTTGCATATCTCTTGAAGAATATTTTTAATGAACTTTTGAAAATCAGGAAAGCGATCCATGCACTTGGACATTCCAAGTATGTTGGAATGTCTTGAAATTGTACTCAGTCATAGTCAAGCATGCCCTGAACAAGAATCCGTTGAATATATTTGCATATCTCTTGAAGAATATTTTTAATGAATTTTTGAAAATCCGAAAAGCGATCCATGCACTTGGACATTCCAAGTATGTTGGAATGTCTTGAAATTGTACTCAGTCATAGTCAACGACGCTCTGAACAAGAATCAATTGAAAATATTTGCATATCTCTTAAGGAATATTTTTAATGAATTTTTGAAAATGATGAAAGTCTGTGCACTTAGGCAGTGACTTAACTTTTTATTCAAAAAAGACCCCAAAGGTATCTTGGAATGTCTTGAAATTGTACACAGTCATAGTCAAGCATGCCCTGAACAAGAATCCGTTGAATATATTTGCATATCTCCTGAAGAATATTTTTAATGAACTTTTGAAAATCAGGAAAGCGATCCATGCACTTGGACATTCCAAGTATGTTGGAATGTCTTGAAATTGTACTCAGTCATAGTCAACGACGCCCTGAACAAGAATCCGTTGAAAATATTTGCATATCGCTTAAGGAATATTTTTAATGAATTTTTGAAAATCAGGAAAGCGATCCATGCACTTGGACATTCCAAGTATGTTGGAATGTCTTGAAATTGTACTCAGTCATAGTCAACGACGCCCTGAACAAGAATCCGTTGAAAATATTTGCATATCGCTTAAGGAATATTTTTAATGAATTTTTGAAAATCAGGAAAGCGATCCATGCACTTAGGCAGTGACTTAACTTTTTTGTCAAAAAAGACCCCAAAAGTATCTTGAAATGTCTTGAAATTGTACACAGTCTTAGTCAAGCATGCCCTGAACAAGAATCCGTTGAATATATTTGCATATCTCTTGAAGAATATTTTTAATGAATTTTTGAAAATCCGAAAAGCGATCCATGCACTTGGACATTCCAAGTATGTTGGAATGTCTTTAAATTGTACTCAGTCATAGTCAACGACGCCCTGAACAAGAATCAATTGAAAATATTTGCATATCTCTTAAGGAATATTTTTAATGAATTTTTGAAAATGAGGAAAGTCTGTGCACTTAGGCAGTGACTTAACTTTTTATTCAAAAAAGACCCCAAAAGTATCTTGGAATGTCTTGAAATTGTACACAGTCATAGTCAAGCATGCCCTGAACAAGAATCCGTTGAATATATTTGCATATCTCTTGAAGAATATTTTTAATGAACTTTTGAAAATCAGGAAAGCGATCCATGCACTTGGACATTCCAAGTATGTTGGAATGTCTTGAAATTGTACTCAGTCATAGTCAACGACGCCCTGAACAAGAATCCGTTGAAAATATTTGCATATCGTTTAAGGAATATTTTTAAAGAATTTCTGAAAATCAGGAAAGCGATCCATGCACTTAGGCAGTGACTTAACTTTTTCGTCAAAAAAGACCCCAAAAGTATCTTGGAATGTCTTGAAATTGTACACAGTCATAGTCAAGCATGCCCTGAACAAGAATCCGTTGAATATATTTGCATATCTTTTGAAGAATATTTTTAATGAATTTTTGAAAATCCGGAAAGCGATCCATGCACTTGGACATTCCAAGTATGTTGGAATGTCTTGAAATTGTACTCAGTCATAGTCAACAACGCCCTGAACAAGAATCCATTGAAAATATTTGCATATCTCTTAAGGAATATTTTTAATGAATTTTTGAAAATGAGGAAAGTCTGTGCACTTAGGCAGTGACTTAACTTTTTATTCAAAAAAGACCCCAAAAGTATCTTGGAATGTCTTGAAATTGTACACAGTCATAGTCAAGCATGCCCTGAACAAGAATCCATTGAATATATTTGCATATCTCTTGAAGAATATTTTTAATGAACTTTTGAAAATCAGGAAAGCGATCCATGCACTTGGACATTCCAAGTATGTTGGAATGTCTTGAAATTGTACTCAGTCATAGTCAACGACGCCCTGAACAAGAATCCGTTGAAAATATTTGTATATCGCTTAAGGAATATTTTTAATGAATTTTTGAAAATCAGGAAAGCGATCCATGCACTTAGGCAGTGACTTAACTTTTTTGTCAAAAAAGACCCCAAAAGTATCTTGAAATGTCTTGAAATTGTACACAGTCATAGTCAAGCATGCCCTGAACAAGAATCCGTTGAATATATTTGCATATCTCTTGAAGAATATTTTTAATGAATTTTTGAAAATCCGAAAAGCGATCCATGCACTTGGACATTCCAAGTATGTTGGAATGTCTTTAAATTGTACTCAGTCATAGTCAACGACGCCCTGAACAAGAATCAATTGAAAATATTTGCATATCTCTTAAGGAATATTTTTAATGAATTTTTGAAAATGAGGAAAGTCTGTGCACTTAGGCAGTGACTTAACTTTTTATTCAAAAAAGACCCCAAAAGTATCTTGGAATGTCTTGAAATTGTACACAGTCATAGTCAAGCATGCCCTGAACAAGAATCCGTTGAATATATTTGCATATCTCTTGAAGAATATTTTTAAAGAACTTTTGAAAATCAGGAAAGCGATCCATGCACTTGGACATTCCAAGTATGTTGGAATGTCTTGAAATTGTACTCAGTCATAGTCAACGACGCCCTGAACAAGAATCCGTTGAAAATATTTGCATATCGTTTAAGGAATATTTTTAAAGAATTTCTGAAAATCAGGAAAGCGATCCATGCACTTAGGCAGTGACTTAACTTTTTCGTCAAAAAAGACCCCAAAAGTATCTTGGAATGTCTTGAAATTGTACACAGTCATAGTCAAGCATGCCCTGAACAAGAATCCGTTGAATATATTTGCATATCTCTTGAAGAATATTTTTAATGAATTTTTGAAAATCCGGAAAGCGATCCATGCACTTGGACATTCCAAGTATGTTGGAATGTCTTGAAATTGTACTCAGTCATAGTCAACAACGCCCTGAACAAGAATCCATTGAAAATATTTGCATATCTCTTAAGGAATATTTTTAATGAATTTTTGAAAATGAGGAAAGTCTGTGCACTTAGGCAGTGACTTAACTTTTTATTCAAAAAAGACCCCAAAAGTATCTTGGAATGTCTTGAAATTGTACACAGTCATAGTCAAACATGCCCTGAACAAGAATCCGTTGAATATATTTGCATATCTCTTGAAGAATATTTTTAATGAACTTTTGAAAATCAGGAAAGCGATCCATGCACTTGGACATTCCAAGTATGTTGGAATGTTTTGAAATTGTACTCAGTCATAGTCAACGACGCCCTGAACAAGAATCCGTTGAAAATATTTGCATATCGCTTAAGGAATATTTTTAATGAATTTTTGAAAATCAGGAAAGCGATCCATGCACTTAGGCAGTGACTTAACTTTTTATTCAAAAAAGACCCCAAAAGTATCTTGGAATGTCTTGAAATTGTACACAGTCATAGTCAAGCATGCCCTGAACAAGAATCCGTTGAATATATTTGCATATCTCTTGAAGAATATTTTTAATGAACTTTTGAAAATCAGGAAAGCGATCCATGCACTTGGACATTCCAAGTATGTTGGAATGTCTTGAAATTGTACTCAGTCATAGTCAACGACGCCCTGAACAAGAATCCGTTGAAAATATTTGCATATCGCTTAAGGAATATTTTTAATGAATTTTTGAAAATCAGGAAAGGGATCCATGCACTTAGGCAGTGACTTAACTTTTTTGTCAAAAAAGACCCCAAAAGTATCTTGGAATGTCTTGAAATTGTACACAGTCATAGTCAAGCATGCCCTGAACAAGAATCCGTTGAATATATTTGCATATCTCTTGAAGAATATTTTTAATGAATTTTTGAAAATCCAGAAAGCGATCCATGCACTTGGACATTCCAAGTATGTTGGAATGTCTTGAAATTGTACTCAGTCATAGTCAACGACGCCCTGAACAAGAATCCGTTGAAAATATTTGCATGTCGCTTAAGGAATATTTTTAATGAATTTTTGAAAATCAGGAAAGCGGTCCATGCACTTAGGCAGTGACTTAACTTTTTTGTCAAAAAAGACCCCAAAAGTATCTTGGAATGTCTTGAAATTGTACACAGTCATAGTCAAGCATGCCCTGAACAAGAATCCGTTGAATATATTTGCATATCTCTTGAAGAATATTTTTAATGAATTTTTGAAAATCCAAAAAGCGATCAATGCACTTGGACATTCCAAGTATGTTGGAATGTCTTGAAATTGTACTCAGTCATAGTCAACGACGCCCTGAACAAGAATCAATTGAAAATATTTGCATATCTCTTAAGGAATATTTTTAATGAATTTTTGAAAATGAGGAAAGTCTGTGCACTTAGGCAGTGACTTAACTTTTTATTCAAAAAAGACCCCAAAAGTATCTTGGAATGTCTTGAAATTGTACACAGTCATAGTCAAGCATGCCCTGAACAAGAATCCGTTGAATATATTTGCATATCTCTTGAAGAATATTTTTAATGAACTTTTGAAAATCCGGAAAGCGATCCATGCACTTGGACATTCCAAGTATGTTGGAATGTCTTGAAATTGTACTCAGTCATAGTCAACGACGCCCTGAACAAGAATCCGTTGAAAATATTTACATATCGCTTAAGGAATATTTTTAATGAATTTTTTAAAAAATCAGGAAAGCGATCCATGCACTTAGGCAGTGACTTAACTTTTTCGTCAAAAAAGACCCCAAAAGTATCTTGGAATGTCTTGAAATTGTACACAGTCATAGTCAAGCATGCCCTGAACAAGAATCCGTTGAATATATTTGCATATCTCTTGAAGAATATTTTTAATGAATTTTTGAAAATCCGGAAAGCGATCCATGCACTTAGGCAGTGACTTAACTTTTTCGTCAAAAAAGACCCCAAAAGTATCTTGGAATGTCTTGAAATTGTACACAGTCATAGTCAAGCATGCCCTGAACAAGAAACCGTTGAATATATTTGCATATCTCTGGAAGAATATTTTTAATGAATTTTTGAAAATCCGGAAAGCGATCCATGCACTTGGACATTCCAAGTATGTTGGAATGTCTTGAAATTGTACTCAGTCATAGTCAACGACGCCCTGAACAAGAATCCGTTGAAAATATTTGCATATCGCTTAAGGAATATTTTTAATGAATTTTTGAAAATCAGGAAAGCGGTCCATGCACTTAGGCAGTGACTTAACTTTTTTGTCAAAAAAGACCCCAAAAGTATCTTGGAATGTCTTGAAATTGTACACAGTCATAGTCAAGCATGCCCTGAACAAGAATCTGTTGAATATATTTGCATATCTCTTGAAGAATATTTTTAATGAATTTTTGAAAATCCAAAAAGCGATCCATGCACTTGGACATTCCAAGTATGTTGGAATGTCTTGAAATTGTACTCAGTCATAGTCAACGACGCCCTGAACAAGAATCAATTGAAAATATTTGCATATCTCTTAAGGAATATTTTTAATGAATTTTTGAAAATGAGGAAAGTCTGTGCACTTAGGCAGTGACTTAACTTTTTATTCAAAAAAGACCCCAAAAGTATCTTGGAATGTCTTGAAATTGTACACAGTCATAGTCAAGCATGCCCTGAACAAGAATCCGTTTAATATATTTGCATATCTCTTGAAGAATATTTTTAATGAACTTTTGAAAATCAGGAAAGCGATCCATGCACTTGGACATTCCAAGTATGTTGGAATGTTTTGAAATTGTACTCAGTCATAGTCAACGACGCCCTGAACAAGAATCCGTTGAAAATATTTGCATATCGCTTAAGGAATATTTTTAATGAATTTTTGAAAATCAGGAAAGCGATCCATGCACTTAGGCAGTGACTTAACTTTTTATTCAAAAAAGACCCCAAAAGTATCTTGGAATGTCTTGAAATTGTACACAGTCATAGTCAAGCATGCCCTGAACAAGAATCCGTTGAATATATTTGCATATCTCTTGAAGAATATTTTTAATGAATTTTTGAAAATCCGAAAAGCGATCCATGCACTTGGACATTCCAAGTATGTTGGAATGTCTTGAAATTTTACTCAGTCATAGTCAACGACGCCCTGAACAAGAATCAATTGAAAATATTTGCATATCTCTTAAGGAATATTTTTAATGAATTTTTGAAAATGAGGAAAGTCTGTGCACTTCGGCAGTGACTTAACTTTTTATTCAAAAAAAGACCCCAAAAGTATCTTGGAATGTCTTGAAATTGTACACAGTCATAGTCAAGCATGCCCTGAACAAGAATCCGTTGAATATATTTGCATATCTCTTGAAGAATATTTTTAATGAACTTTTGAAAATCAGGAAAGCGATCCATGCACTTGGACATTCCAAGTATATTGGAATGTCTTGAAATTGTACTCAGTCATAGTCAACGACGCCCTGAACAAGAATCCGTTGAAAATATTTGCATATCGCTTCAGGAATATTTTAAATGAATTTTTGAAAATCCGGAAAGCGATCCATGCACTTGGACATTCCAAGTATGTTGGAATGTCTTGAAATTGTACTCAGTCATAGTCAACGACGCCCTGAACAAGAATCCGTTGAAAATATTTGCATATCGCTTAAGGAATATTTTTAATGAATTTTTGAAAATCAGGAAAGCGATCCATGCACTTAGGCAGTGACTTAACTTTTTCGTCAAAAAAGACCCCAAAAGTATCTTGGAATGTCTTGAAATTGTACACAGTCATAGTCAAGCATGCCCTGAACAAGAAGCTGTTGAATATATTTGCATATCTCTTGAAGAATATTTTTAATGAATTTTTGAAAATCCGGAAAGCTATCCATGCACTTGGACATTCCAAGTAAGTTGGAATGTCTTGAAATTGTACTCAGTCATAGTCAACGACGCCCTGAACAAGAATCTATTGAAAATATTTGCATATCTCTTAAGGAATATTTTTAATGAATTTTTGAAAATGAGGAATTTCTGTGCACTTAGGCAGTGACTTAACTTTTTATTCAAAAAAGACCCCAAAAGTATCTTGGAATGTCTTGAAATTGTAGACAGTCATAGTCAAGCATGCCCTGAACAAGAATCCGTTGAATATATTTGCATATCGCTTAAGGAATATTTTTAATGAATTTTTGAAAATCAGGAAAGCGATCCATGCACTTGGACATTCCAAGTATGTTGGAATGTCTTGAAATTGTACTCAGTCATAGTCAACGACGCCCTGAACAAGAATCCGTTGAAAATATTTGCATATCGCTTCAGGAATATTTTAAATGAATTTTTGAAAATCAGGAAAGCGATCCATGCACTTAGGTAGTGACTTAACTTTTTTGTCAAAAAAGACCCCAAAAGTATCTTGGAATGTCTTGAAATTGTACACAGTCATAGTCAAGCATGCCCTGAACAAGAATCCGTTGAATATATTTGCATATCTCTTGAAGAATGTTTTTAATGAATTTTTGAAAATCCGAAAAGTGATCCATGCACTTGGACATTCCAAGTATGTTGGAATGTCTTGAAATTGTACTCAGTCATAGTCAACGACGATCTGAACAAGAATCAATTGAAAATATTTGCATATCTCTTAAGGAATATTTTTAATGAATTTTTGAAAATGAGGAAAGTCTGTGCACTTAGGCAGTGACTTAACTTTTTATTCAAAAAAGACCCCAAAAGTATCTTGGAATGTCTTGAAATTGTTCACAGTCATAGTCAAGCATGCCCTGAACAAGAATCCGTTGAATATATTTGCATATCTCTTGAAGAATATTTTTAATGAACTTTTGAAAATCAGGAAAGCGATCCATGTACTTGGACATTCAAAGTATGTTGGAATGTCTTGAAATTGTACTCGGTCACAGTCAACGACGCCCTGAACAAGAATCCATTGAAAATATTTGCATATCTCTTAAGGAATATTTTTAATGAATTTTTGAAAATGATGAAAGTCTGTGCACTTAGGCAGTGACTTAACTTTTTATTCAAAAAAGACCACAAAGGTATCTTGGAATGTCTTGAAATTGTACACAGTCATAGTCAAGCATGCCCTGAACAAGAATCCGTTGAATATATTTGCATATCTCTTGAAGAATATTTTTAATGAACTTTTGAAAATCAGGAAAGCGATCCATGCACTTGGACATTCCAAGTATGTTGGAATGTCTTGAAATTGTACTCAGTCATAGTCAACGACGCCCTGAACAAGAATCCGTTGAAAATATTTGCATATCGCTTAAGGAATATTTTTAATGAATTTTAGAAAATCAGGAAAGCGATCCATGCACTTAGGCAGTGACTTAACTTTTTTGTCAAAAAAGACCCCAAAAGTATCTTGGAATGTCTTGAAATTGTACACAGTCATAGTCAAGCATGCCCTGAACAAGAATCCGTTGAATATATTTGCATATCTCTTGAAGAATATTTTTAATGAACTTTTGAAAATCAGGAAAGCGATCCATGCACTTGGACATTCCAAGTATGTTGGAATGTCTTGAAATTGTACTCAGTCATAGTCAACGACGCCCTGAACAAGAATCCGTTGAAAATATTTGCATATCGTTTAAGGAATATTTTTAAAGAATTTCTGAAAATCAGGAAAGCGATCCATGCACTTAGGCAGTGACTTAACTTTTTCGTCAAAAAAGACCCCAAAAGTATCTTGGAATGTCTTGAAATTGTACACAGTCATAGTCAAGAATGCCCTGAACAAGAATCCGTTGAATATATTTGCATATCTCTTGAAGAATATTTTTAATGAATTTTTGAAAATCCGGAAAGCGATCCATGCACTTGGACATTCCAAGTATGTTGGAATGTCTTGAAATTGTACTCGGTCATAGTCAACGACGCCCTGAACAAGAATCCATTGAAAATATTTGCATATCTCTTAAGGAATATTTTTAATGAATTTTTGAAAATGATGAAAGTCTGTGCACTTAGGCAGTGACTTAACTTTTTATTCAAAAAAGACCCCAAAGGTATCTTGGAATGTCTTGAAATTGTACACAGTCATAGTCAAGCATGCCCTGAACAAGAATCCGTTGAATATATTTGCATATCTCTTGAAGAATATTTTTAATGAACTTTTGAAAATCAGGAAAGCGATCCATGCACTTGGACATTCCAAGTATGTTGGAATGTCTTGAAATTGTACTCAGTCATAGTCAACGACGCCCTGAACAAGAATCCGTTGAAAATATTTGCATATCGCTTAAGGAATATTTTTAATGAATTTTTGAAAATCAGGAAAGCGATCCATGCACTTAGGCAGTGACTTAACTTTTTTGTCAAAAAAGACCCCAAAAGTATCTTGGAATGTCTTGAAATTGTACACAGTCATAGTCAAGCATGCCCTGAACAAGAATCCGTTGAATATATTTGCATATCTCTTGAAGAATATTTTTAATGAATTTTTGAAAATCCGAAAAGCGATCCATGCACTTGGACATTCCAAGTATGTTGGAATGTCTTGAAATTGTACTCAGTCATAGTCAACGACGCCCTGAACAAGAATCAATTGAAAATATTTGCATATCTCTTAAGGAATATTTTTAATGAATTTTTGAAAATGATGAAAGTCTGTGCACTTAGGCAGTGACTTAACTTTTTATTCAAAAAAGACCACAAAGGTATCTTGGAATGTCTTGAAATTGTACACAGTCATAGTCAAGCATGCCCTGAACAAGAATCCGTTGAATATATTTGCATATCTCTTGAAGAATATTTTTAATGAACTTTTGAAAATCAGGAAAGCGATCCATGCACTTGGACATTCCAAGTATGTTGGAATGTCTTGAAATTGTACTCAGTCATAGTCAACGACGCCCTGAACAAGAATCCGTTGAAAATATTTGCATATCGCTTAAGGAATATTTTTAATGAATTTTTGAAAATCAGGAAAGCGATCCATGCACTTAGGCAGTGACTTAACTTTTTTGTCAAAAAAGACCCCAAAAGTATCTTGGAATGTCTTGAAATTGTACACAGTCATAGTCAAGCATGCCCTGAACAAGAATCCGTTGAATATATTTGCATATCTCTTGAAGAATATTTTTAATGAACTTTTGAAAATCAGGAAAGCGATCCATGCACTTGGACATTCCAAGTATGTTGGAATGTCTTGAAATTGTACTCAGTCATAGTCAACGACGCCCTGAACAAGAATCCGTTGAAAATATTTGCATATCGTTTAAGGAATATTTTTAAAGAATTTCTGAAAATCAGGAAAGCGATCCATGCACTTAGGCAGTGACTTAACTTTTTCGTCAAAAAAGACCCCAAAAGTATCTTGGAATGTCTTGAAATTGTACACAGTCATAGTCAAGAATGCCCTGAACAAGAATCCGTTGAATATATTTGCATATCTCTTGAAGAATATTTTAAATGAATTTTTGAAAATCCGGAAAGCGATCCATGCACTTGGACATTCCAAGTATGTTGGAATGTCTTGAAATTGTACTCGGTCATAGTCAACGACGCCCTGAACAAGAATCCATTGAAAATATTTGCATATCTCTTAAGGAATATTTTTAATGAATTTTTGAAAATGATGAAAGTCTGTGCACTTAGGCAGTGACTTAACTTTTTATTCAAAAAAGACCCCAAAGGTATCTTGGAATGTCTTGAAATTGTACACAGTCATAGTCAAGCATGCCCTGAACAAGAATCCGTTGAATATATTTGCATATCTCTTGAAGAATATTTTTAATGAACTTTTGAAAATCAGGAAAGCGATCCATGCACTTGGACATTCCAAGTATGTTGGAATGTCTTGAAATTGTACTCAGTCATAGTCAACGACGCCCTGAACAAGAATCCGTTGAAAATATTTGCATATCGCTTAAGGAATATTTTTAATGAATTTTTGAAAATCAGGAAAGCGATCCATGCACTTAGGCAGTGACTTAACTTTTTTGTCAAAAAAGACCCCAAAAGTATCTTGGAATGTCTTGAAATTGTACACAGTCATAGTCAAGCATGCCCTGAACAAGAATCCGTTGAATATATTTGCATATCTCTTGAAGAATATTTTTAATGAATTTTTGAAAATCCGAAAAGCGATCCATGCACTTGGACATTCCAAGTATGTTGGAATGTCTTGAAATTGTACTCAGTCATAGTCAACGACGCCCTGAACAAGAATCAATTGAAAATATTTGCATATCTCTTAAGGAATATTTTAAATGAATTTTTGAAAATGAGGAAAGTCTGTGCACTTAGGCAGTGACTTAACTTTTTATTCAAAAAAGACCCCAAAAGTATCTTGGAATGTCTTGAAATTGTACACAGTCATAGTCAAGCATGCCCTGAACAAGAATCCGTTGAATATATTTGCATATCTCTTGAAGAATATTTTTAATGAACTTTTGAAAATCAGGAAAGCGATCCATGCACTTGGACATTCCAAGTATGTTGGAATGTCTTGAAATTGTACTCGGTCATAGTCAACGACGCCCTGAACAAGAATCCGTTGAAAATATTTGCATATCGTTTAAGGAATATTTTTAATGAATTTTTGAAAATCCGGAAAGCGATCCATGCACTTGGACATTCCAAGTATGTTGGAATGTCTTGAAATTGTACTCGGTCATAGTCAACGACGCCCTGAACAAGAATCCGTTGAAAATATTTGCATATCTCTTAAGGAATATTTTTAATGAATTTTTGAAAATGATAAAAGTCTGTGCACTTAGGCAGTGACTTAACTTTTTATTCAAAAAAGACCCCAAAGGTATCTTGGAATGTCTTGAAATTGTACACAGTCATAGTCAAGCATGCCCTGAACAAGAATCCGTTGAATATATTTGCATATCTCTTGAAGAATATTTTTAATGAACTTTTGAAAATCAGGAAAGCGATCCATGCACTTGGACATTCCAAGTATGTTGGAATGTCTTGAAATTGTACTCAGTCATAGTCAACGACGCCCTGAACAAGAATCCGTTGAAAATATTTGCATATCGCTTAAGGAATATTTTTAATGAATTTTTGAAAATCAGGAAAGCGATCCATGCACTTAGGCAGTGACTTAACTTTTTTGTCAAAAAAGACCCCAAAAGTATCTTGGAATGTCTTGAAATTGTACACAGTCATAGTCAAGCATGCCCTGAACAAGAATCCGTTGAATATATTTGCATATCTCTTGAAGAATATTTTTAATGAATTTTTGAAAATCCGAAAAGCGATCCATGCACTTGGACATTCCAAGTATGTTGGAATGTCTTTAAATTGTACTCAGTCATAGTCAACGACGCCCTGAACAAGAATCCGTTGAAAATATTGGCATATCGCTTAAGGAATATTTTTAATGAATTTTTGAAAATCAGGAAAGCGATCCATGCACTTCGGCAGTGACTTAACTTTTTTGTCAAAAAAGACCCCAAAAGTATCTTGGAATGTCTTGAAATTGTACACAGTCATAGTCAAGCATGCCCTGAACAAGAATCCGTTGAATATATTTGCATATCTCTTGAAGAATATTTTTAATGAATTTTTGAAAATCCGAAAAGCGATCCATGCACTTGGACATTCCAAGTATGTTGGAATGTCTTTAAATTGTACTCAGTCATAGTCAACGACGCCCTGAACAAGAATCAATTGAAAATATTTGCATATCTCTTAAGGAATATTTTTAATGAATTTTTGAAAATGAGGAAAGTCTGTGCACTTAGGCAGTGACTTAACTTTTTATTCAAAAAAGACCCCAAAAGTATCTTGGAATGTCTTGAAATTGTACACAGTCATAGTCAAGCATGCCCTGAACAAGAATCCGTTGAATATATTTGCATATCTCTTGAAGAATATTTTTAATGAACTTTTGAAAATCAGGAAAGCGATCCATGCACTTGGACATTCCAAGTATGTTGGAATGTCTTGAAATTGTACTCAGTCATAGTCAACGACGCCCTGAACAAGAATCCGTTGAAAATATTTGCATATCGTTTAAGGAATATTTTTAAAGAATTTCTGAAAATCAGGAAAGCGATCCATGCACTTAGGCAGTGACTTAACTTTTTCGTCAAAAAAGACCCCAAAAGTATCTTGGAATGTCTTGAAATTGTACACAGTCATAGTCAAGAATGCCCTGAACAAGAATCCGTTGAATATATTTGCATATCTCTTGAAGAATATTTTTAATGAATTTTTGAAAATCCGGAAAGCGATCCATGCACTTGGACATTCCAAGTATGTTGGAATGTCTTGAAATTGTACTCAGTCATAGTCAACGACGCCCTGAACAAGAATCCGTTGAAAATATTTGCATATCGCTTAAGGAATTTTTTTTAAGAATTTCTGAAAATCAGGAAAGCGATCCATGCACTTAGGCAGTGATTTAACTTTTTCGTCAAAAAAGACCCCAAAAGTATCTTGGAATGTCTTGAAATTGTACACAGTCATAGTCAAGCATGCCCTGAACAAGAATCCGTTGAATATATTTGCATATCTCTTGAAGAATATTTTTAATGAATTTTTGAAAATCAGGAAAGCGATCCATGCACTTGGACATTCCAAGTATGTTGGAATGTCTTGAAATTGTACTCAGTCATAGTCAACGACGCCCTGAACAAGAATCCGTTGAAAATATTTGCATATCGCTTAAGGAATATTTTTAATGAATTTTTGAAAATCAGGAAAGCGATCCATGCATTTAGGCAGTGACTTAACTTTTTATTCAAAAAAGACCCCAAAAGTATCTTGGAATGTCTTGAAATTGTACACAGTCATAGTCAAGCATGCCCTGAACAAGAATCCGTTGAATATATTTGCATATCTCTTGAAGAATATTTTGAATGAACTTTTGAAAATCAGGAAATTGATCCATGCACTTGGACATTCCAAGTATGTTGGAATGTCTTGAAATTGTACTCGGTCATAGTCAACGACGCCCTGAACAAGAATCCATTGAAAATATTTGCATATCGCTTAAGGAATATTTTTAATGAATTTTTGAAAATGATGAAAGTCTGTGCACTTAGGCAGTGACTTAACTTTTTATTCAAAAAAGACCCCAAAAGTATCTTGGAATGTCTTGAAATTGTACACAGTCATAGTCAAGCTTGCCCTGAACAAGAATCCGTTGAATATATTTGCATATCTCTTGAAGAATATTTTTAATGAACTTTTGAAAATCAGGAAAGCGATCCATGCACTTGGACATTCCAAGTATGTTGGAATGTCTTGAAATTGTACTCAGTCATAGTCAACGACGCCCTGAACAAGAATCCATTGAAAATATTTGCATATCGTTTAAGGAATATTTTTAAAGAATTTTTGAAAATGATGAAAGTCTGTGCACTTAGGCAGTGACTTAACTTTTTATTCAAAAAAGACCCCAAAGGTATCTTGGAATGTCTTGAAATTGTACACAGTCATAGTCAAGCATGCCCTGAACAAGAATCCGTTGAATATATTTGCATATCTCTTGAAGAATATTTTTAATGAACTTTTGAAAATCAGGAAAGCGATCCATGCACTTGGACATTCCAAGTATGTTGGAATGTTTTGAAATTGTACTCAGTCATAGTCAACGACGCCCTGAACAAGAATCCATTGAAAATATTTGCATATCGCTTAAGGAATATTTTTAATGAATTTTTGAAAATCAGGAAAGCGATCCATGCACTTCGGCAGTGACTTAACTTTTTCGTCAAAAAAGACCCCAAAAGTATCTTGGAATGTCTTGAAATTGTACACAGTCATAGTCAAGCATGCCCTGAACAAGAATCCGTTGAATATATTTGCATATCTCTTGAAGAATATTTTTAATGAACTTTTGAAAATCAGGAAAGCGATCCATGCACTTGGACATTCCAAGTATGTTGGAATGTCTTGAAATTGTACTCAGTCATAGTCAACGATGCCCTGAACAAGAATCCGTTGAAAAAATTTGCATATCGTTTAAGGAATATTTTTAAAGAATTTCTGAAAATCAGGAAAGCGATCCATGCACTTAGGCAGTGACTTAACTTTTTCGTCAAAAAAGACCCCAAAAGTATCTTTGAATGTCTTGAAATTGTACTCAGTCATAGTCAACAACGCCCTGAACAAGAATCCATTGAAAATATTTGCATATCTCTTAAGGAATATTTTTAATGAATTTTTGAAAATGAGGAAAGTCTGTGCACTTAGGCAGTGACTTAACTTTTTATTCAAAAAAGACCCCAAAAGTATCTTGGAATGTCTTGAAATTGTACACAGTCATAGTCAAGCATGCCCTGAACAAGAATCTGTTGAATATATTTGCATATCTCTTGAAGAATATTTTTAATGAACTTTTGAAAATCAGGAAAGCGATCCATGCACTTGGACATTCCAAGTATGTTGGAATGTTTTGAAATTGTACTCAGTCATAGTCAAGGATGGCCTGAACAAGAATCCGTTGAAAATATTTGCATATTGCTTAAGGAATATTTTTAATGAATTTTTGAAAATCAGGAAAGCGATCCATGCACTTAGGCAGTGACTTAACTTTTTATTCAAAAAAGACCCCAGAAGTATCTTGGAATGTCTTGAAATTGTACACAGTCATAGTCAAGCATGCCCTGAACAAGAATCCGTTGAATATATTTGCATATCTCTTGAAGAATATTTTTAATGAATTTTTGAAAATCAGAAAAGCGATCCATGCACTTGGACATTCCAAGTATGTTGGAATGTCTTGAAATTGTACTCAGTCATAGTCAACGACGCCCTGAACAAGAATCAATTGAAAATATTTGCATATCTCTTAAGGAATATTTTTAATGAATTTTTGAAAATGAGGAAAGTCTGTGCACTTCGGCAGTGACTTAACTTTTTATTCAAAAAAGACCCCAAAAGTATCTTGCAATGTCTTGAAATTGTACACAGTCATAGTCAAGCATGCCCTGAACAAGAATCCGTTGAATATATTTGCATATCTCTTGAAGAATATTTTTAATGAACTTTTGAAAATCAGGAAAGCGATCCATGCACTTGGACATTCCAAGTATGTTGGAATGTCTTGAAATTGTACTCAGTCATAGTCAACGACGCCCTGAACAAGAATCCATTGAAAATATTTGCATATTGTTTAAGGAATATTTTTAAAGAATTTCTGAAAATCAGGAAAGCGATCCATGCACTTAGGCAGTGACTTAACTTTTTATTCAAAAAAGACCCCAAAAGTATCTTGGAATGTCTTGAAATTGTACACAGTCATAGTCAAGCATGCCCTGAACAAGAATCCGTTGAATATATTTGCATATCTCTTGAAGAATATTTTTAATGAACTTTTGAAAATCAGGAAATTGATCCATGCACTTGGACATTCCAAGTATGTTGGAATGTCTTGAAATTGTACTCAGTCATAGTCAACGACGCCCTGAACAAGAATCCGTTGAAAATATTTGCATATCGCTTAAGAAATATTTTTAATGAATTTTTGAAAATGAGGAATTTCTGTGCACTTAGGCAGTGACTTAACTTTTTATTCAAAAAAGACCCCAAAAGTATCTTGGAATGTCTTGAAATTGTACTCAGTCATAGTCAACGACGCCCTGAACAAGAATCCGTTGAAAATATTTGCATATCGCTTCAGGGATATTTTAAATGAATTTTTGAAAATCAGGAAAGCGATCCATGCACTTAGGCAGTGACTTAACTTTTTTGACAAAAAAGACCCCAAAAGTATCTTGGAATGTCTTGAAATTGTACACAGTCATAGTCAAGCATGCCCTGAACAAGAATCCGTTGAATATATTTGCATATCTCTTGAAGAATATTTTTAATGAACTTTTGAAAATCAGGAAAGCGATCCATGCACTTGGACATTCCAAGTATGTTGGAATGTCTTGAAATTGTACTCAGTCATAGTCAACGACGCCCTGAACAAGAATCCGTTGAAAATATTTGCATATCGCTTAAGGAATATTTTTAATGAATTTTTGAAAATCAGGAAAGCGATCCATGCACTGAGGCAGTGACTTAACTTTTTCGTCAAAAAAGACCCCAAAAGTATCTTGGAATGTCTTGAAATTGTACACAGTCATAGTCAACGACGATCTGAACAAGAATCAATTGAAAATATTTGCATATCTCTTAAGGAATATTTTTAATGAATTTTTGAAAATGAGGAAAGCGATCCATGCACTTGGACATTCCAAGTATGTTGGAATGTCTTGAAATTGTACTCAGTCATAGTCAACGACGCCCTGAACAAGAATCCATTGAAAATATTTGCATATCTCTTAAGGAATATTTTTAATGAATTTTTGAAAATGAGGAAAGTCTGTGCACTTAGGCAGTGACTTAACTTTTTATTCAAAAAAGACCCCAAAAGTATCTTTGAATGTCTTGAAATTGTACACAGTCATAGTCAAGCATGCCCTGAACAAGAATCCGTTGAATATATTTGCATATCTCTTAAGGAATATTTTTAATGAATTTCTGAAAATGAGGAAAGTCTGTGCACTTAGGCAGTGACTTAACTTTTTATTCAAAAAAGACCCCAAAAGTATCTTGGAATGTCTTGAAATTGTACACAGTCATAGTCAAGCATGCCCTGAACAAGAATCCGTTGAATATATTTGCATATCTCTTGAAGAATATTTTTATAGAATTTTTGAAAATCCGGAAAGCGATCCATGCACTTGGACATTCCAAGTATGTTGGAATGTCTTGAAATTGTACACAGTCATAGTCAAGCATGCCCTGAACAAGAATCCATTAAAAATATTTGCAAATCTCTTAAGGAATATTTTTAATGAATTTCTGAAAATGAGGAAAGTCTGTGCACTTAGGCAGTGACTTAACTTTTTATTCAAAAAAGACCCCAAAAGTATCTTGGAATGTCTTGAAATTGTACACAGTCATAGTCAAGCATGCCCTGAACAAGAATCCGTTGAATATATTTGCATATCTCTTGAAGAATATTTTTATAGAATTTTTGAAAATCCGGAAAGTGATCCATGCACTTGGACATTCCAAGTATGTTGGAATGTCTTGAAATTGTACTCGGTCATAGTCAACGACGCCCTGAACAAGAATCCATTAAAAATATTTGCAAATCTCTTAAGGAATATTTTTAATGAATTTTTGAAAAGGAGGAAAGTCTGTGCACTTAGGCAGTGACTTAACTTTTTATTCAAAAAAGACCCCAAAAGTATCTTGGAATGTCTTGAAATTGTACACAGTCATAGTCAAGCATGTCCTGAACAAGAATCCGTTGAATATATTTGCATATCTCTTGAAGAATATTTTTATAGAACTTTTGAAAATCAGGAAAGCGATCCATGCATTTGGACATTCCAAGTATGTTGGAATGTCTTGAAATTGTACTCAGTCATAGTCAACGACGCCCTGAACAAGAATCCGTTGTAAATATTTGCATATCGCTTAAGGAATATTTTTAATGAATTTTTGAAAATCAGGAAAGCGATCGATGCACTTAGGCAGTGACTTAACTTTTTTGTCAAAAAAGACCCCAAAAGCATCTTGGAATGTCTTGAAATTGTACACAGTCATAGTCAAGCATGCCCTGAACAAGAATCCGTTGAATATATTTGCACATCTCTTGAAGAATATTTTTAATGAATTTTTGAAAATCCGGAAAGCGATCCATGCACTTGGACATTCCAAGTATGTTGGAATGTCTTGAAATTGTACTCAGTCATAGTCAACGACACCCTGAACAAGAATCCGTTGAAAATATTTGCATATCTCTTAAGGAATATTTTTAATGAATTTTTGAAAATCCGGAAAGCGATCCATGCACTTGGACATTCCAAGTATGTTGGAATGTCTTGAAATTGTACTCAGTCATAGTCAACGACACCCTGAACAAGAATCCGTTGAAAATATTTGCATATCTCTTAAGGAATATTTTTAATTAATTTTTGAAAATCCGGAAAGCGATCCATGCACTTGGACATTCCAAGTATGTTGGAATGTCTTGAAATTGTACTCAGTCATAGTCAACGACACCCTGAACAAGAATCCGTTGAAAATATTTGCATATCGCCTAACCAATATTTTAAATGAATTTTTGAAAATCAGGAAAGCGAACCATGCACTTACGCAGTGACTTAACTTTTTTGTCAAAAAAGACCCCAAAAGTATCTTGGAATGTCTTGAAATTGTACACAGTCATAGTCAAGCATGCCCTGAACAAGAATCCGTTGAATATATTTGCATATCTCTTGAAGAATATTTTTAATGAACTTTTGAACATGACATAGTTTGGCATGGGTTAACCCATGTCATGACAAACATGACATGTTTGTCCACTAGAGGGCAGTTTGAAGAACCAAGCAGCCATGAATCAGATTTGACCTTACTTGTAATGTCAAACTTGTCCACTAGAGGGCAGTTGAAATAATTAAGTATCCATACATTAAATTTGAGCTTACATGTAATGACACCTTTATCCACTAAAGGGCAGTTCCAAGAATTTAGCATGCCATAAATCAGATTTGAGCTTACATGTAATGACACATTTGTCCACCAGAGGGCAGTCTGACCAATCCAGCAGCCATAAATCAGATTTGACCTTACTTGCAATGTCAAACTTGTCCACTAGAGGGCAGTTGAAATAATTAGGTATCCATACATCAAATTTGAGCTTACATGCAATGACACCTTTATCCACTAGAGAGCAGTCTGAAGAATTTAGCATGCCATAAATCAGATTTGAGCTTACATGTAATGACACCTTTATCCACTAGAGAGCAGTCTGAAGAATTTAGCATGCCATAAATCAGATTTGAGCTTACATGTAGTGACACATTTGTCCACCAGAGGGCAGTCTGACCAATCCAGCAGCCATAAATCAGATTTGACCTTACTTGTAATGTCAAACTTGTCCACTAGATGGCAGTTGAAATAATAAAGCAGCTATAAATCAGATTTGACATAACATATAATGACATGTTTGTCCACCAGAGGGCAGTTGAAATAATTTAGTATCCATAAATCAAATTTGAGCGTGCATGTAATGACATGTTTATCCACCAGAGGGCAGTCTGAAGAATCCAGCAGCCAAAAGTCAAATTTGACCTTACATGTAATGACACCTTTATCCACTAGAGGGCAGTCTGAAGAATTTAACAGCCATAAATCAGATTTGAGCTTACATGTAATGACACATTTGTCCACCAGAGGGCAGTCTGACCAATCCAGCAGCCATAAATCAGATTTGACCTTACTTGTGATGTCAAACTTGTCCACTAGAGGGCAGTTGAAATAATTAAGCAGCTATAAATCAAATTTGAGCGTGCATGTAATGACATGTTTATCCACCAGAGGGCAGTCTGAAGAATCCAGCAGCCAAAAGTCAAATTTGACCTTACATGTAATGACACCTTTATCCACTAGAGGGCAGTCTGAAGAATTTAACAGCCATAAATCAGATTTGAGCTTACATGTAATGACACATTTGTCCACCAGAGGGCAGTCTGACCAATCCAGCAGCCATAAATCAGATTTGACCTTACTTGTAATGTCAAACTTGTCCACTAGAGGGCAGTTGAAATAATTTATCAGCTATAAATCAAATTTGAGCGTGCATGTAATGACATGTTTATCCACCAGAGGGCAGTCTGAAGAATCCAGCAGCCAAAAGTCAAATTTGACCTTACATGTAATGACATCTTTTTCCACTAGAGGGCAGTCTGAAGAATTTAGCAGCCATAAATCAGATTTGACCTTACATGTAATAACACATTTGTCCACCAGAGGGCAGTCTGACCAATCCAGCACCCATAAATCAGATTTGAACTTACTTGTAATGTCAAACTTGTCCACTAGAGGGCAGTTGAAATAATTAAGTATCCATACATCAAATTTGAGCTTACATGTAACGACATGTTTGTCCACTAGAGGGCAGTTTGAAGAACCCAGCAGCCATGAATCAGATTTGACCTTACTTGTAATGTCAAACTTGTCCACTAGAGGGCAGTTGAAATAATTAAGTATCCATACATCAAATTTGAGCTTACATGTAATGACACCTTTATCCACTAGAGGGCAATTTGAAGAACCCAGCAGCCATGAATCAGATTTGACCTTACTTGTAATGTCAAACTTGTCCAATAGAGGGCAGTCTGAATAATTCAGCAGCCATAAATCAAATGTGACCCTCCTTGTAAAAACACATTGGTTCACCAGGAAGCTGTTACACCATGTGAACCAATCCATTACCCATAATGCTTTGTGAAAACTTAAAAGTGAAGAAAACAGTGTCAGCCAATCGGCTTTTTCAGCCAATCAGCTGACGATCACAGAGAATACACATGGCTAATTGTACGGAGAGAGAGAGAGAGACAGGGAGAGGGAGAGAGAGTGTGTCGAATGTCCAGCGTATGTGTGCAGTGCGAAATTAAAGCGTGAATATCATCAAAGCAGTCATCATCAAAGCTTTGTTTGACAAAGGAAGACAAAGAGAAAAGGACAATAAGTCTGTGGCTGAGCAGCTTCTTCACGGACAAGGACAGCGAACGTACAGAGACTGCTGTGTGTGGACTGTTAGCATTTTAAGCTAGCGATCTTTATGCTAACGTGTTAGCAGACTTCATCGTCACAAAAACAACAAACAGATGATTATTCCGCGGCTGAAAGAGAGCAGGACACACACGGTAGTTGTCTGAGATGATGACATGACGCCAGCACCGCTCTATCTCCTATCGAATTGGACTTTTGGAGGCGAACAGACGTAAAACTGCAACGAAAAGGAAGCAAGCACGGACCTCTTATGATCAGAGGAACTCATGTTCTTATGGGGTGAGTTTTCCTTAACGTTGTTAATCGATGTTATGTTAGTGTTCATTCAAAGTCACATACAGACGCACATAGGGAAGCTGTCTTTTAATAATCCACTGTGCGTTTCATAACGCCGTTTGGCTACATTGTTATTAGCCATGCTTGCTTAGCTCGCTAGCTTAGCTCGCTAGCTCGGTACTGTATTATTACAATGAGAATGATGCGCACATCGAAACTTTTGTTCGGTCAGATGAGCGTATTATAAGCCGTAAGAGGAGCATGTCACGGCCCTCTTTGAGATTTTGTACACCCGCAGGTTCAGTTTGATAATTCAAATGCTTTGAGACGAAACTCCCGTGTTCGAAACCTAACATTGCATTGAATGATGTGTGAATGCCACACCTTTGCATGCATGAATCACACATGATTAACACAATGTGTGATGAACGTGTTAATTACACGTGCAATTCATGCACATAAAGGTGTGGCATTCACACATAATTCAAGCAATACTACTGATCAATCTATACTGATTCAGTGATTAAATGCCTTTTAACATGAACCATGATCTGAAATAAGTATTTTTTAATTTTTTTTCAGAATCCTGGGCATAAGGATTGGCATGTGAAGTTGCTGCCAACCCATGTGTCCAAGGCCTCAGTGTGGCGTCAATACATGAGGTCGGCTAAGGCTCTTGGTATGTGTATAAATTGATTTCTATACAATAGCCAAATGCTTATATAGACTGCAATATGTAATGTGTAAAATGTGATTTTTTTGGAAAAATAAAATCATTATTTTCATTGTGGTTCTTGCTGTCAACAGGTAGTGGAACACAGCTCTGCTGAAAGTCGCCTCAATATTCCGCAGCTTGTTGGAACGGCAGATGGCAGAGTGATAGTAAAGACCATCGACTGGCAGACACATCTGAGTCCCTACTTTCAAAAGCTCCCACAGATCAAGAGTTATCAGAACTTTAGGTATTTATATTCAAAATTCTGCATTTTATGAATAAAAAAATCACGAATGAACATAATAGTGTTCCATGTGAACAGTGAGCCATGTTTTAAATATCCTGTTGTGTGCTTCTATTCTGTCACAGCTTTGATGCCAACAGACCAGGTGTGGTGCTTGCTCAAACTCACAGTGATGCAGAGCCTATCGAGTTTCAGCTACTGCGCAACCCAGGAGTTCTGCCCCCTGTTGACAGTCTCCCCGTCCTGGCCCCACCTGGACTGACCATGGACAGGCAGACGTATCTTTTTGAAAAAATCCGGCCTTTCTGTTCTGATGAGGCAAAATTCTTCACATGCCCAGCACCAAAGGTTACAGCACAGAAGAGGGTGCGTTTGTGATGTCATCATTTAGTCCGCATATCAACTGTGATGGACAGAGTGGGTACAGCCACATTGTGGGGGAGGAACTGGTATTGAAGATGATAATATAGTCCATGGTCTGGAAAATATTCCTTCACACACTTAGATATATTTTATTTCTTTATTTTAGTTCTATGCACCATATATCTGGAACAAACTCCCAGAAAACTGTAGGTCTGCTGAAACTCTCACCTCTTTTAAATCAAGAGTGAAGACTTTTCTGTTTGCCGCTGCATTTCAGTCATTTCCAATACTGCACTGTAACCTTTATTCCTTATATATACTCTTGATTTTATTTGTTATCTTTTTATTTTATTTGTATCTATTTTATTTTTTAATCTTAATCTTTAAATTTTACCTGCTTGTTTTTATTTTGATGTTATATCTGATTTTATAAATGTCTCTTTTCTATGCTTTTTAATGCTTTATGTAAAGCACTTTGAATTACCTTGTTGTTGAAATGTGCTATACAAATAAACTTGCCTTGCCTTGCCTTACATTGACATGAACTACATTCATTCCTTTTTTTTTCCAAACTGCTACACTGTTACTGTCCTGTGGGCTAACAGACATCAGATGTCACTGACAGCTAGACTGGGTGGGGGGTTGTGACCATGTTAATGTCATGCAAATGAGCAGCTATTGGCCTGGCTCCTCAAGAGGGTCGAAATCTTTCAGGCTGAATTTCTCCCTAAAGCAGTTTGAGGAGTGTCTACATTCAAATGACCACATCTTCTTCAAAAATGATCAGATGGACATGGGTTTGACATTGTTGGAAAGCTTAGCACTTTCGGAATCTGTAAATAACTCCAAATGTCCCGAAGTAGACATGTGAACCCTTTTGCCATGGCTGGACACAAATTTTCTGTTCCAGAATCGAGACCCGACATGGACCTTGTGATGGAACGGTCACGCCTGGTGTATGTCCAGGACAACATTGACGAACTCTGAACACCAGCTGTCAGAAGAGGATGAGTATTGTAAGTTGTTGTGTTTGCTGCGTTTGTCTCTGTTAATTTGTTTGTTGTTCCTAATCTGTTCCAGAATGGAGACCCAACATGGTCGACCTCGAGGCGGTGCTTGGTGGACGTTCTGGACAACTTCGACGAACTCTGAACACAGATTGTCGGAAGAGGAGGAGAATGGTGATATTTATTTTTCTTTGCGTCATTGTTGTTGACTCAACTCAACTCAACTCAACTTTATTTATAGAGCGCTTTAGGCAGCTAAAGCTGGTACAAAGTGCTTAACAGTACAATAAATAAAACATGGCACATAAAACATAGGAGACAAAATAAAAACAATAAAACTATAAAACAGTAACAATGTTTAAATAATAAAAAAAACTATAAAACAATAAAAATGTTTAAACAATAAAACACTAAAACAAGAGCAGAGTCTCATGCTGAGTTGAACGCAGAAGAATAAAAATGTGTTTTAAGATGAGTTTTAAAAATGGAAAGTGAGGGGGCCTGTCTAATATGAAGCGGGAGGGCGTTCCAAAGTTTGGGACCGGCAATGGAGAAAGCTCTTTCCCCTCTGAGCTTCCGTTTAGACCTCGGTACCTCCAGGAGCAGCTGGTCAGCTGACCTGAGGCACCGAGCAGGAGTGTAAGGATGGAGAAGCTCAGAGAGGTAAGGCGGGGCAAGACCATTTAAAGATTTAAAAACAAATAAAAGAATCTTAAAATGGACTCTAAAATGCACAGGCAGCCAGTGAAGGGAGGCCAAAATGGGAGTAATGTGCTCCAGTTAAGAGGCGAGCAGCAGCGTTCTGGACCAACTGGAGACGTGAGAGGGAGGACTGGCTGACTCCAAGATAAAGAGCGTTACAGTAATCCAGCCGAGATGTAACAAAGGCATGGATTACTGTTTCAAAGTGCTTTTGTGAGAGAAAGGGCCTCACCTTTGCCAGCTGCCTGAGGTGAAAAAAGCTGGACTTTACTGTTGCCCCAATTTGCCGGTCCAATTTAAAATCACTGTCCATAATAAAACCTAAGTTTGTCACTAAAGGCTTCACATACGATGCCAAAGGGCCCAAATCAGCAGGGGGGGGTTCACTAGAGCCGCTAGGACCAAACATTATGACTTCCGTCTTCTTTTCATTCAATTTTAAAAAGTTCAGTGACATCCATGCTTTTATGTCATCAAGACATAATAGAAGTGGTTGCAGACAGGCATTTTTCTTACTCAGTGGGACATAAATCTGACTGTCGTCTGCATAAAAATGAAATGAGATGCCATGTTTTCTCAAGATGGAGCCCAGGGGAAGCAGATACAGGGAGAAGAGCAGGGGCCCTAAAATTGAGCCCTGTGGAACCCCATATGACAGTGGAGCAGAGCGGGACTCAGAGCCACCGAGGCGTACACACATAGATCTTCCCTCAAGATACGATCTAAACCAATTAAGGGCGCTACCACTAATGCCCACTAGGTGCTGCAAGCGTGCCACTAAAATATTGTGGTCCACAGTGTCAAACGCTGCAGTTAGGTCCAGCAGGACAAGGATCACAGAGTCTCCAGAATCAACCGTCAGGAGGATGTCATTGAACACTCTTAATAAAGCTGACTCTGTACTATGCCTTGTTTTAAAGCCAGACTGGAAAATCTCCAGAATATCATGCTCGTCCAGGAACGACTGCAACTGGGCGTGGACAACTTTTTCCAGGATCTTTGAAATAAAAGGCAGCTTGGAGATAGGTCTATAATTGGCTAGCATAACACGATCAAGGCCAGGTTTCTTAAACAGGGGTTGTACAACAGCATGTTTAAAACATTGGGGGACAACACCAGAAGACAGACTGCTGTTAATAATGGCCAGGACTGACTGCCCTATACAAGGAAATACCTCTTTAAAAAAGTGAGGCGGGACAGTGTCACAGGGAGAGCCTGATGGCTTCATCTGGGCAACCACTTTTTCTAAGGCAATCAGAGACACGGGCTCAAACGAATCAAGCACAGCTGAGAAAAGCACACTGTCAGAGGGGTCAGACACAGGTGTGGTGATTAGAGCCCTTGTGGTAGCAACCTTATCAATGAAGAACTGCAGGAAGCTATTGCACATTTCAGGGGATTCCTCTGTGCACACAGGCTGAGGTGAGCCAAGAACAGACTCTATGGTTTTAAATAACACACGTGGGTTGTGAGAGTTTGATTCAATAATATTTGACAGGTGCTCTCTTCTGGACTCTTTGACAGTGCTCTGGTAGCAGCGCCAGCTGTCTTTTAGGATTTGGCGAGAAACCTGCAGCTTGTCCTTTTTCCACCTGCGTTCAGCTTTGCGGCAATCCTGTCTGGCTGCGCGAGTTCTCGCATTGAACCAGGGCTCAGGTTTAGCTTTGGGCTGCACGGTTTTAAATGGAGCCACAGAGTCCAATATGGTTCGGCAGGAGGAGTGAAACGAAGAACTGAGCACCTCCGTGTTTGGTAATAATTCAGAGGGGACACAGAGCTGGTTAAAGGCAGCAGAAAACTGGCCGGAAAACTGACCTCTACTTTTGTCTACAGTCGCCTCTTCCCTGATCTCATCGGTGACTCCCACTGCACAAGAAGAACCTACAGTGGTGAGTATATCAGATTCCTTTGAACATCAATGAAAGTTTGATGCTGCTTTTCAGTTTCGTTTTTCCTAATCTGTTTCAGAATGGAGACCCAAGGCTTGGTGGATTTCTGACGTCCAGGACAACTTTGAACATCTGAACACCAACTGTCAGAAGAAGATGAGTATTGTTGTTTTCTGCTGCTCTCGTCCCTTTTCATTATTTAGTTTTTTCCATTATTTTTTAAGTGTACAAAAATCACTATAGTCACAAAGCACTGAATACGATTCAAACACAGGTTGTTTTTTGATATATAAACAGACTCAGGGTTCAAGTTTGTTTCATTTTTGAAATGAAATGTTTGGTGTGGTTTAAGGAATATTTGGTTGTTATTAGACCCTGAGATGGGTCAGTGACTAGGAGAAACATTGATTTTGATGCATTATTACTTTTTTGTAGTAGCAGATCCAATGTAATCTTATTTTGTGATATATGATGGATTTTGAATCGGTCTCCGACTACAAGTAAAACATTTTTTTCCTACTAACCCAATTATAACCTGGTTTTGTTTTAAGATAAATAAACATACAATAATAGTTTGAACCTGAAAAACATTTATTTTGCAAAGGACACTGAATGATGAACACTTAAATATGAACATTGAATATGAAACATGGGGCAGTTTGGTGTGTTGTTGGCGATGGGGAGAAGGGAAAAGATGGAGATGGTGAGTGAGTTCATCATGTGTGAATGTGAGAGTTCAGCTCAGGTGGAGCAGAGACTCCAAATCTCGCTCGTTCACTCGCAGTCACGCTCGCTCACTCTCTCTCGCTCGCTCACTCACTCACAGTCACTCACTCACTCTCGCTCGCTCGCTCACTCGCTCCCTCACTCCCTCACTCCCTCACTCAGTCACACATGATGCACTCACTCACCATCGCTCTTTTCCTTTCTCCCCATCTCCAACAACACACCCAACTGCCCCATGTTTCATATTCAATGTTTATATTTCAGTCTTCATCATTCAGGGTCGTCTTTGCAAAATAAATATTTGTTCAGGTTGAACCTATTCTTGTTTATTTATCTTTAAACAAAACAGGGTAATAATTATTTAGTTGGAAAAAAGTTTGCTTATAGAAGGAGACGGTTCAAAATCCATCATATCACAAGATTATTAAATTGCATCTGCCACTACAGAAACTAACAATGCATCAAAATCAATGTTTCTTCCAATCACTGACCATCTCAGGGCCTGATAATAATAAATAGTCCTTGAAAGGTATTTTATGATTGATTGGAAAGGATTGTAGTTTTTTTGTTGATTTAAAGAGTTGCATAAACATTATGGCCTTTAAAGGGTTAGAATTTTTAAAAATATAATTTGATGAGTATAACTCAGTCTGAAGTAGCGTTAAAAGAGTGACAATTTAAAGTTGAAAAAAATATGAACAATATTTTTGTAGGAGACAGTTTTTAGAAAAATCTGACATTGCAAAAAATAAGAATGCATCAGAATCAAAAGTTATTGTAGTTTTTTTTTCCCAATAAAAACAGTGTAGTTGCGTAAACAATATGGCCTTTAAAAGGTGAACCTTTTAAAAATAATATTTTTTAAAGGTTCACCTTTTAAAAATATTAATATTTGATATGCATATTTCAGGATGAAGTAGCTTCAAAAGACTGACTCATTTAAAGTGGAAATAAATATTAAGATATTTTTACAGCAGTTTTTGGCAAGGGGCCGTTTTCTGCATCAAGGAACAAATGAGGGGGTTAGGGTTAGCTAACCTTAGTTAGTTATCCCCAAAACACCTGGTTCAGGTGCACAGGTTATCAGAGTTCTGCAGAGCTCGTTAACCACTTCCACTACACAAGAACCTACAGTGGTGAGTATATTAGACTCCTTTTGACATCAATGACACTTTGCTACTGCTTTTCAGTTTTGTTTTTCCTAATCTGTTCCAGAATTGAGACCCTAACACTTGGTGGACTTCTTACGTCCTGGACAACTTAGACGAACTCTGAACACCGGCTGTCAAAACAAGATGAATGTTTTTTTGTTTGTGTCAATATGCACTTCTACTTTGGTCTGTCGTTTCATCTTCCTGTGTTGTCGTTGTTACACAAATGTGTACACTTAGCAAAACTTAGTTGACAGTAAACGGGTGCAGGTGTCGGAGGATTGATAACTCTGATTGGACGGAACTCTCCATACGTGACAGCAAAACAAAAATCTGCTCACAAGGATGGACAAACTGGAATCATGGCTTGGAAATGCAAAAGTAACTTTCTGGACAACTTTGTCAACACGATGATGCAGCAAATGGAGGAATTCATTCACCTCAGTGAATCTACTCTTGGAAAATGGATGGATCTGCATGATGATCTTTGAGGAAATGGGATCAGTGGATTCAAAACCTGGAGGAACGGAACACAAGAATCTGAAAAAAACCCAACATGAACTGCACAAAATGGCCTCCTTGTGGTCGTCCAACCAAAACCACTGACTAACAAAAGTTACCACCTCTTGTCCTTTCTGTTCCCCTCCCATTCCCCCCAACCGGTCGAGGCAGACGGCCGCACACTTTGAGTCTGGTTCTGCCAGAGATTTCTTCCTGTTAAAAGGGAGTTTTTTCTCTCCACTGTTGCCACGATTGCTTGCTCATTGTGTGAATTGTTGGGTTTCTCTTCTCTCTAATATTATGAATGATTTAAAAAAAAAAAAAAAAAAAAAGGAGTGCAAGTCCGACTGTCACCTCCACGTGGTGCACTCTGGGTAACGCTAACGACGGCGGCAAACGATAAGTTTACCCGGACATTTGTGACTTATTTGAAAAGTTGATCTTTTTGAGTAAATGTTAATGTGTAGAATGTGTTTGAATGTTTGTCATTGTTGTGACGATAGTCAAGTTAATTTTCACTTCATGTGTTTTCATGTGTCCAGAAACGGCAGCAAAACATGGACTGGATTTCACCGACTGGACTTGATGTGGTTTCCCTGTGAGTCGACAAACTCATTTATTTCCTTGCTGTCCTTTTATTGCTTTCCTTTTCTCTTTCCTTCCATTCTTTTTCATGTCTTTCAGCCCTTTCTTTTTGCCATTTCCTCCATCCCTGTGTTCTCTCCTTCTCTAATGGACTTTATTGCTTCCTTCCTTTTTCTGATTAAATGAGGTTTTAGTCCAACCAGCAGGGGGCGTCACAGCCACTTCAGCCTCAGTGGGTGAAGCTGAGTCTTTTTTCTTTTCCATTTCTAATTCACAGTGTAAGTGGGGTTTAAAGCCAACAGGGTTTATGAAGAATAAGTTCTTGTTTTTATTGTTATTTAAAGCTAACTGTATTTTCTTCTCTGTATTGTTTTATTGCGTTGAAGAAAAGAGCCTGTGATTGTTTGACTTTAATTTCTACTTAACCTTTATATGTTTCTTTGATGCCGTTTTGTTTCTTTTCTGCTTTGTGTTGATGTTTTTTCCATCTTGAATCTTTTGTGTTAAATAAATAAATAAGTCACTTATTTGAAGTCTCTCGCTCTTTCACTCACACTCACTCTGCTGAACTGGCTGAACAAATGTGTGCCACAGTCTGGCCCTCGGTGAAACTCTGTATGGCCTGAACCCTGAATGTTTTCTCAAGTTATTTATGGGCTGGCAGTGACTTGAATTCAGCAGCTTTGAATACATTTTTCATCTACACGTAATGTCACCTTTGTCCACTGGAGGTCAGGTTTTTGCAGTTCTGTTTTATGATGAATTATTTATGGCCTGGCAGGGTCTTAAACATAAAAAAACTGTTTCCCTCACAAAAGTTACTATTTATTTCACCAGTTTAGCAGCTCTAAATCTCATGTGACCTTACATGTAATGTCAAACGTGTCCACCAGAGGGCAGTTTCAACATGTAAACACATTTCAAGATCCTCTTCACCACCTACAAATCCTTCTTACCTTCAGACCTCCTCCATCGCCCCATTCACTCACACCGAACACGCTACACCGTCAAACATCTGTGTAGCCCCAGTTAAGCCCCTCAAGCATTTTATTTTAGATTTTATAAAATATATAATATAGATATATGTTTTTTTGAAGTTTAACATTTAAAAAGTTCAAGTAGCCATTCTGTTCCAATCCAATCCCTGTGTGTGTGAGTAAGAATGGAATAGGTGAGGGCGGGTCGCTACGGTAACTGTGGAGCTTCGGGCGCTGTCCGTGGTGCTGAAAGGCTGCTTTGTTGGATGAGTGTGTGACTTTGTTTTCTTTTTTTTTCCCTCTACATGTAAAGTGACTTTTGTGATAGAGGAGGGAAGTGTGATGGAGCCTTGAGGGATTCTGGACTCATCACCAGGCTCGCTTCTCCTCGGCCTCAAATCTCCACGGACCTGAAACACAAGGAAAAGCAGCTGAAGCCACTTTCACTCATGACAATCCATCATTATTGAGTCACTGTGATGAAAGGAAGAAACTGTAGGGATGTTTTTAAGGTAGAACATTAGCTGAAAGGATGTTGTCGATGAATTCGTTCTTCATTGATGAAGCAGAGCATGAGAGAGAATAGATCAAAGCAGGAGAAACATCTTCTACATACGTAGAGTAAGATTAGAAGTAAGAGGAAGATTCTATTGAATAATATCTCAAATATCCAATGCCTTACCTGAACATTACTGGGCTCAGAGATGGAGAAGCTGGTCTCTTGAAAGTTGCTGCCATCTGCTGGTTTACCAGACAACGCCAGATCGGTCCTGCTGGATCTCAGTGCAGCATTTGATACGATAGATCATGAGATCCTGCTACATAGACTAGAACAAGATGTTGTGATTAGAGGATCTGCACTTGTCTGGTTCAAGTCCTATTTATGGGACAGATTTCAGTTTGTTAGTGTTAACGAGGACTACTCCATATTCACTAAGGTCAACTACGGAGTTCCTCAGGGTTCCGTGCTCGGACCTATTCTTTTTACCCTGTACATGCTGCCATTAGGCAACATTATCAGGAAACACAACATAGATTTCCATTGTTATGCAGACGACACCCAGCTATATGTATCTGTACGACCGGATGACCCAAACCCATCTATAAAACTCCAGGATTGTCTCATAGACATACAGACGTGGATGACTCTGAACTTTCTGATGCTTAACACAGAAAAAACTGAGGTCATGGTCCTTGGGCCAAAAGATATAAGAGCAGCACTTTTAAGTGGAGCTCTAAACCGAGGCAGTAACACTTCAGTCCCTTGCACTACAGTAAGGAACCTAGGAGTCCTGTTTGACCAGGATTTATCACTGGATGAACATATTAAGCATATATGTAGAACAGCCTTCTTCCACCTTCGCAACATTAAGACAATTAGAAATATTATATCACGACAAGACTCTGAGAAACTTATCCACGCCTTTATAACCTCTAGGCTGGATTACTGTAACTCCTTACTGTCTGGATGTCCTAGTAAGTCCTTGAGAAGCCTTCAACTTGTCCAGAACGCAGCAGCACGGATACTGACTGGAACCAGACGACGTGATTATACAACTCCTGTCTTGGCTTCTCTTCACTGGCTCCCAGTGAAAAGTAGAATAGATTTTAAAATACTTCTACTCACATACAAGGCCCTGAATAATCAGGCACCTTCTTATATTTGTGACTTAATCACTTTATATCAACCCAATAGACCCTGAACTCAGGTCTACTGGTTATTCCTAAAATAACTAGAAGTAGAATCGGTGGTAGAACATTTATCTACCAGGCTCCTCTCCTGTGGAACCAACTTCTGCTTTCAGTCAGACAGTCTGACTCTGTCTCTGCCTTTAAGGTGAGACTGAAAACCTACCTTTTTAACATAGACTATAGTCAAAGCTAGATCAGGTATGTCCTGATTAGAATAGTCTATCTTATGCTGCCATAGGCTTAGACTGCTGGAGGAATTTCCCATCATGCACTTAGAATGAGCACACAGACTTTGCACGAGCCGCACTTTCTCTACCCCGTCCTCAATTTCTCAACCCTCACCACTTACCCGATGTCCCCCATGACATGTAGACCATAAATCCACATTTAGACCATAAATCCACATGTAGCACATAAATCCACATGTACACCATACATCCACATGTACACCATAAATCCACATGTACACCATAAATCCACATGTAGACCATAAATCCACATGTAGCACATAAATCCACATGTAGACCATAAATTCACATGTAGACCTTCTCTAACTGATGTTTAATCTCTTACAGTTCTGCTGACACCAGTGAACGACATGAGGTCAGGACAGGAAAGAGGACTCCGTCATCTTCAAGTCTCTGACCACAACAGCCTTCACGACAGGCTGTGACAGATGATCCTGGCATTTAAAGACTTTTCACTTTTTATTCTTTGTCATTGTGTATTGTATGTTTTTGGTAACATCTACTGCACGTCTGTCCGTCCAGGGAGTGGATCCCTCAACTGTGGTTCTCCTTAAGGTTTCTACCCTTTTCCCTGTTAGAAGAGTTTTTTCGCTGGTAGTTTTTCCTTACCCTGGTCGAAGGACAGAGGATGTTACCAACCCTGTGAAGTCCCTGAGACAAACTATGTTTTGTAAACTGTGGGCTATACAAAAAATGATTGATTGATTGATTGATTTAACAGAAAAAAACCAAAAGTATCTTGGAATGTCTTGAAATTGTACACAGTCATAGTCAACGACACCCTGAACAAGAATCCGTTGAAAATATTTGCATATCTCTTAAGGAATATTTTTAATGAATTTTTGAAAATTAGGAAAGCGATCCATGCACTTAGGCAGTGACTTAACTTTTGATGTTTTTGGTTTGTTTTTAAAGCATTAAAGCTGCAGGAGTTCATCCATGTCGCCCAGTCGCTGGAAACAAACGTTTGGACACCGTGGATCACACAGCAGAAAATGAGGTGAGACGGAGGAAACGATCCATTTGCTCTGATGCACTTAGTGACTTGACTTTTTTTTCAAAAAAAACCCCAAAAGTAAATTGGAATGTCTTGAAATTGTACACAGTCATAGTCAACGACACCCTGAACAAGAATCCGTTGAAAATATTTGCATATCTCTTAAGGAATATTTTTAATGAATTTTTGAAAATTAGGAAAGCGATCCATGCACTTAGGCAGTGACTTAACTTTTGATGTTTTTGGTTTGTTTTTAAAGCATTAAAGCTGCAGGAGTTCATCCATGTCGCCCAGTCGCTGGAAACAAACGTTTGGACACCGTGGATCACACAGCAGAAAATAAGGTGAGACGGAGGAAACGATCCATTTGCTCTGATGCACTTAGTGACTTGACTTTTTTTTCAAAAAAAACCCCAAAAGTAAATTGGAATGTCTTGAAATTGTACACAGTCATAGTCAAGCATGCCCTGAACAAGAATCCGTTGAATATATTTGCACATCTCTTGAGGAATATTTTTAATGAATTTTTGAAAATCAGGAAAGCGATCCATGCACTTGGACATTCCAAGTATGTTGGAATGTCTTGAAATTGTACTCAGTCATAGTCAACGACGCCCTGAAGAAGAATCCGTTGAAAATATTTGCATATCTCTTAAGGAATATTTTTAATGAATTTTTGAAAATCCATGCACTTAGGCAGTGACTTAACTTTTGATGTTTTTGGGTTGTTTTTAAAGAATTAAAGCAGCAGGAGTTCATCCATGTCGTCCAGTCGCTGGAAACAAACGTTTGGACACCGTGGATCACACAGCAGGATATCAGGTGAGACGAAGGAAACGATCCATTTGCCCTGATGCACTTAGTGACTTGACTTTTTTTTCAAAAAAAACCCCAAAAGTAAATTGGAATGTCTTGAAATTGTACACAGTCATAGTCAAGCATGCCCTGAACAAGAATCCGTTGAATATATTTGCATATCTCTTGAAGAATATTTTTAATGAATTTTTGAAAATCCGGAAAGCGATCCATGCACTTGGACATTCCAAGTATGTTGGAATGTCTTGAAATTGTACTCAGTCATAGTCAACGACGCCCTGAACAAGAATCCATTGAAAATATTTGCATATCTCTTAAGGAATATTTTTAATGAATTTTTGAAAATGATGAAAGTCTGTGCACTTAGGCAGTGACTTAACTTTTTATTCAAAAAAGACCCCAAAGGTATCTTGGAATGTCTTGAAATTGTACACAGTCATAGTCAAGCATGCCCTGAACAAGAAACCGTTGAATATATTTGCATATCTCTTGAAGAATATTTTTAATGAACTTTTGAAAATCCGGAAAGCGATCCATGCACTTGGACATTCCAAGTATGTTGGAATGTCTTGAAATTGTACTCAGTCATAGTCAACGACGCCCTGAACAAGAATCCGTTGAAAATATTTGCATATCGCTTAAGGAATATTTTTAATGAATTTTTTAAAAAATCAGGAAAGCGATCCATGCACTTAGGCAGTGACTTAACTTTTTCGTCAAAAAAGACCCCAAAAGTATCTTGGAATGTCTTGAATTGTACACAGTCATAGTCAAGCATGCCCTGAACAAGAATCCGTTGAATATATTTGCATATCTTTTGAAGAATATTTTTAATGAATTTTTGAAAATCCGGAAAGCGATCCATGCACTTAGGCAGTGACTTAACTTTTTCGTCAAAAAAGACCCCAAAAGTATCTTGGAATGTCTTGAAATTGTACACAGTCATAGTCAAGCATGCCCTGAACAAGAATCCGTTGAATATATTTGCATATCTCTTAAGGAATATTTTTAATGAATTTTTGAAAATGAGGAATTTCTGTGCACTTAGGCAGTGACTTAACTTTTTATTCAAAAAAGACCCCAAAAGTATCTTGGAATGTCTTGAAATTGTACTCAGTCATAGTCAACGACGCCCTGAACAAGAATCCGTTGAAAATATTTGCATATCGCTTAAGGAATATTTTTAATGAATTTTTGAAAATCAGGAAAGCGATCCATGCACTTAGGCAGTGACTTAACTTTTTCGTCAAAAAAGACCCCAAAAGTATCTTGGAATGTCTTGAAATTGTACACAGTCATAGTCAAGCATGCCCTGAACAAGAATCCGTTGAATATATTTGCATATCTCTTGAAGAATATTTTTAATGAATTTTTGAAAATCCGGAAAGCGATCCATGCACTTGGACATTCCAAGTATGTTGGAATGTCTTGAAATTGTACTCAGTCATAGTCAACGACGCCCTGAACAAGAATCAATTGAAAATATTAGCATATCTCTTAAAGAATATTTTTAATGAATTTTTGAAAATCAGGAAAGCGATCCATGCACTTAGGTAAGTGACTTAACTTTTTTGTCAAAAAAGACCCCAAAAGTATCTTGGAATGTCTTGAAATTGTACACAGTCATAGTCAAGCATGCCCTGAACAAGAATCCATTGAATATATTTGCATCTCGCTTAAGGAATATTTTTAATGAATTTTTGAAAATCAGGAAAGCGATCCATGCACTTAGGCAGTGACTTAACTTTTTCGTCAAAAAAGACCCCAAAAGTATCTTGGAATGTCTTGAAATTGTACACAGTCATAGTCAAGCATGCCCTGAACAAGAATCCGTTGAATATATTTGCATATCTCTTGAAGAATATTTTTAATGAATTTTTGAAAATCCGGAAAGCGATCCATGCACTTGGACATTCCAAGTATGTTGGAATGTCTTGAAATTGTACTCAGTCATAGTCAACGACGCCCTGAACAAGAATCAATTGAAAATATTCGCATATCTCTTAAGGAATATTTTTAATGAATTTTTGAAAATCAGGAAAGCAATCCATGCACTTAGGCAGTGACTTAACTTTTTTGTGAAAAAAGACCCCAAAGGTATCTTGGAATGTCTTGAAATTGTACACAGTCATAGTCAAGCATGCCCTGAACAAGAATCCGTTGAATATATTTGCATATCTCTTGAAGAATATTTTTAATGAACTTTTGAAAATCAGGAAAGCGATCCATGCACTTGGACATTCCAAGTATGTTGGAATGTCTTGAAATTGTACTCAGTCATAGTCAACGACGCCCTGAACAAGAATCCGTTGAAAATATATGCATATCGCTTAAGGAATATTTTTAATGAATTTTTGAAAATCAGGAAAGCGATCCATGCACTTAGGCAGTGACTTAACTTTTTTGTCAAAAAAGACCCCAAAAGTATCTTGGAATGTCTTGCAATTGTACACAGTCATAGTCAAGCATGCCCTGAACAAGAATCCATTGAATATATTTGCATATCGCTTAAGGAATATTTTTAATGAATTTTTGAAAATCAGGAAAGCGATCCATGCACTTAGGCAGTGACTTAACTTTTTCGTCAAAAAAGACCCCAAAAGTATCTTGGAATGTCTTGAAATTGTACACAGTCATAGTGAAGCATGCCCTGAACAAGAATCCGTTGAATATATTTGCATATCTCTTGAAGAATATTTTTAATGAATTTTTGAAAATCCGGAAAGCGATCCATGCACTTGGACATTCCAAGTATGTTGGAATGTCTTGAAATTGTACTCAGTCATAGTCAACGACGCCCTGAACAAGAATCAATTGAAAATATTTGCATATCTCTTAAGGAATATTTTTAATGAATTTTTGAAAATGATGAAAGTCTGTGCACTTAGGCAGTGACTTAACTTTTTATTCAAAAAAGACCCCAAAAGTATCTTGGAATGTCTTGAAATTGTACACAGTCATAGTCAAGCATGCCCTGAACAAGAATCCGTTGAATATATTTGCATATCTCTTGAAGAATATTTTTAATGAACTTTTGAAAATCAGGAAAGCGATCCATGCACTTGGACATTCCAAGTATGTTGGAATGTCTTGAAATTGTACTCAGTCATAGTCAACGACGCCCTGAACAAGAATCCGTTGAAAATATTTGCATATCGCTTAAGGAATATTTTTAATGAATTTTTGAAAATCAGGAAAGCGATCCATGCACTTAGGCAGTGACTTAACTTTTTCGTCAAAAAAGACCCCAAAAGTATCTTGGAATGTCTTGAAATTGTACACAGTCATAGTCAAGCATGCCCTGAACAAGAATCCGTTGAATATATTTGCATATCTCTTGAAGAATATTTTTAATGAATTTTTGAAAATCCGAAAAGCGATCCATGCACTTGGACATTCCAAGTATGTTGGAATGTCTTGAAATTGTACTCAGTCATAGTCAACGACGCCCTGAACAAGAATCAATTGAAAATATTTGCATATCTCTTAAGGAATATTTTTAATGAATTTTTGAAAATTAGGAAAGCGATCCATGCACTTAGGCAGTGACTTAACTTTTGATGTTTTTGGTTTGTTTTTAAAGCATTAAAGCTGCAGGAGTTCATCCATGTCGCCCAGTCGCTGGAAACAAACGTTTGGACACCGTGGATCACACAGCAGGATATCAGGTGAGACGAAGGAAACGATCCATTTGCCCTGATGCACTTAGTGACTTGACTTTTTTTTCAAAAAAAACCCCAAAAGTAAATTGGAATGTCTTGAAATTGTACACAGTCATAGTCAAGCATGCCCTGAATAAGAATCCGTTGAATATATTTGCATATCTCTTGAAGAATATTTTTAATGAATTTTTGAAAATCCGGAAAGCGATCCATGCACTTGGACATTCCAAGTATGTTGGAATGTCTTGAAATTGTACTCAGTCATAGTCAACGACGCCCTGAACAAGAATCAATTGAAAATATTTGCATATCTCTTAAGGAATATTTTTAATGAATTTTTGAAAATCAGGAAAGCGATCCATGCACTTAGGCAGTGACTTAACTTTTTCGTCAAAAAAGACCCCAAAAGTATCTTGGAATGTCTTGAAATTGTACACAGTCATAGTCAAGCATGCCCTGAACAAGAATCCGTTGAATATATTTGCATATCTCTTGAGGAATATTTTTAATGAATTTTTGAAAATCAGGAAAGCGATCCATGCACTTAGGCAGTGACTTAACTTTTGATGTTTTTGGGTTGTTTTTAAAGAATTAAAGCTGCAGGAGTTCATCCATGTCGTCCAGTCGCTGGAAACAAACGTTTGGACACCGTGGATCACACAGCAGGATATCAGGTGAGACGAAGGAAACGATCCATTTGCCCTGATGCACTTAGTGACTTGACTTTTTTTTCAAAAAAAAACCCAAAAGTAAATTGGAATGTCTTGAAATTGTACACAGTCATAGTCAAGCATGCCCTGAACAAGAATCCGTTGAATATATTTGCATATCTCTTGAAGAATATTTTTAATGAATTTTTGAAAATCCGAAAAGCGATCCATGCACTTGGACATTCCAAGTTTGTTGGAATGTCTTGAAATTGTACTCAGTCATAGTCAACCACGCCCTGAACAAGAATCAATTGAAAATATTTGCATATCTCTTAAGGAATATTTTTAATGAATTTTTGAAAATGAGGAAAGTCTGTGCACTTAGGCAGTGACTTAACTTTTCATTCAAAAAAGACCCCAAAAGTATCTTGGAATGTCTTGAAATTGTACACAGTCATAGTCAAGCATGCCCTGAACAAGAATCCGTTAAATATATTTGCATATCTCTTGAAGAATATTTTTAATGAACTTTTGAAAATCAGGAAAGCGATCCATGCACTTGGACATTCCAAGTATGTTGGAATGTCTTGAAATTGTACTCAGTCATAGTCAACGACGCCCTGAACAAGAATCCGTTGAAAATATTTGCATATCGTTTAAGGAATATTTTTAAAGAATTTCTGAAAATCAGGAAAGCGATCCATGCACTTAGGCAGTGACTTAACTTTTTCGTCAAAAAAGACCCCAAAAGTATCTTGGAATGTCTTGAAATTGTACACAGTCATAGTCAAGCATGCCCTGAACAAGAATCCGTTGAATATATTTGCATATCTCTTGAAGAATATTTTTAATGAATTTTTGAAAATCAGGAAAGCGATCCATGCACTTGGACATTCCAAGTATGTTGGAATGTTTTGAAATTGTACTCAGTCATAGTCAACGACGCCCTGAACAAGAATCCGTTGAAAATATTTGCATATCGCTTAAGGAATATTTTTAATGAATTTTTGAAAATCAGAAAAGCGATCCATGCACTTAGGCAGTGACTTAACTTTTTTGTCAAAAAAGACCCCAAAAGTATCTTGGAATGTCTTGAAATTGTACACAGTCATAGTCAAGCATGCCCTGAACAAGAATCCGTTGAATATATTTGCATATCTCTTGAAGAATATTTTTAATGAACTTTTGAAAATCAGGAAAGCGATCCATGCACTTGGACATTCCAAGTATGTTGGAATGTCTTGAAATTGTACTCAGTCATAGTCAACGACGCCCTGAACAAGAATCAATTGAAAATATTTGCATATCTCTTAAGGAATATTTTTAATGAATTTTTGAAAATGAGGAAAGTCTGTGCACTTAGGCAGTGACTTAACTTTTTATTCAAAAAAGACCCCAAAAGTATCTTGGAATGTCTTGAAATTGTACACAGTCATAGTCAAGCATGCCCTGAACAAGAATCCGTTGAATATATTTGCATATCTCTTGAAGAATATTTTTAATGAACTTTTGAAAATCAGGAAAGCGATCCATGCACTTGGACATTCCAAGTATGTTGGAATGTCTTGAAATTGTACTCAGTCATAGTCAACGACGCCCTGAACAAGAATCCGTTGAAAATATTTGCATATCGTTTAAGGAATATTTTTAAAGAATTTCTGAAAATCAGGAAAGCGATCCATGCACTTAGGCAGTGACTTAACTTTTTCGTCAAAAAAGACCCCAAAAGTATCTTGGAATGTCTTGAAATTGTACACAGTCATAGTCAAGAATGCCCTGAACAAGAATCCGTTGAATATATTTGCATATCTCTTGAAGAATATTTTTAATGAATTTTTGAAAATCCGGAAAGCGATCCATGCACTTGGACATTCCAAGTATGTTGGAATGTCTTGAAATTGTACTCGGTCATAGTCAACGACGCCCTGAACAAAAATCCATTGAAAATATTTGCATATCTCTTAAGGAATATTTTTAATGAATTTTTGAAAATGATGAAAGTCTGTGCACTTAGGCAGTGACTTAACTTTTTATTCAAAAAAGACCCCAAAGGTATCTTGGAATGTCTTGAAATTGTACACAGTCATAGTCAAGCATGCCCTGAACAAGAATCCGTTGAATATATTTGCATATCTCTTGAAGAATATTTTTAATGAACTTTTGAAAATCAGGAAAGCGATCCATGCACTTGGACATTCCAAGTATGTTGGAATGTCTTGAAATTGTACTCAGTCATAGTCAACGACGCCCTGAACAAGAATCCGTTGAAAATATTTGCATATCGCTTAAGGAATATTTTTAATGAATTTCTGAAAATGAGGAAAGCGATCCATGCACTTAGGCAGTGACTTAACTTTTTTGTCAAAAAAGACCCCAAAAGTATCTTGGAATGTCTTGAAATTGTACACAGTCATAGTCAAGCATGCCCTGAACAAGAATCCGTTGAATATATTTGCATATCTCTTGAAGAATATTTTTAATGAAATTTTGAAAATCCGAAAAGCGATCCATGCACTTGGACATTCCAAGTATGTTGGAATGTCTTGAAATTGTACTCAGTCATAGTCAACGACGCCCTGAACAAGAATCAATTGAAAATATTTGCATATCTCTTAAGGAATATTTTAAATGAATTTTTGAAAATGAGGAAAGTCTGTGCACTTAGGCAGTGACTTAACTTTTTATTCAAAAAAGACCCCAAAAGTATCTTGGAATGTCTTGAAATTGTACACAGTCATAGTCAAGCATGCCCTGAACAAGAATCCGTTGAATATATTTGCATATCTCTTGAAGAATATTTTTTAATGAACTTTTGAAAATCAGGAAAGCGATCCATGCACTTGGACATTCCAAGTATGTTGGAATTCTTGAAATTGTACTCAGTCATAGTCAACGACGCCCTGAACAAGAATCCGTTGAAAATATTTGCATATCGTTTAAGGAATATTTTTAAAGAATTTCTGAAAATCAGGAAAGCGATCCATGCACTTAGGCAGTGACTTAACTTTTTCGTCAAAAAAGACCCCAAAAGTATCTTGGAATGTCTTGAAATTGTACACAGTCATAGTCAAGAATGCCCTGAACAAGAATCCGTTGAATATATTTGCATATCTCTTGAAGAATATTTTTAATGAATTTTTGAAAATCCGGAAAGCGATCCATGCACTTGGACATTCCAAGTATGTTGGAATGTCTTGAAATTGTACTCGGTCATAGTCAACGACGCCCTGAACAAGAATCCATTGAAAATATTTGCATATCTCTTAAGGAATATTTTTAATGAATTTTTGAAAATGATGAAAGTCTGTGCACTTAGGCAGTGACTTAACTTTTTATTCAAAAAAGACCCCAAAGGTATCTTGGAATATCTTGAAATTGTACACAGTCATAGTCAAGCATGCCCTGAACAAGAATCCGTTGAATATATTTGCATATCTCTTGAAGAATATTTTTAATGAACTTTTGAAAATCAGGAAAGCGATCCATGCACTTGGACATTCCAAGTATGTTGGAATGTCTTGAAATTGTACTCAGTCATAGTCAAGGACGCCCTGAACAAGAATCCGTTGAAAATATTTGCATATCGTTTAAGGAATATTTTTAATGAATTTCTGAAAATCAGGAAAGCGATCCATGCACTTAGGCAGTGACTTAACTTTTTATTCAAAAAAGACCCCAAAAGTATCTTGGAATGTCTTGAAATTGTACACAGTCATAGTCAAGCATGCCCTGAACAAGAATCCGTTGAATATATTTGCATATCTCTTGAAGAATATTTTTAATGAACTTTTGAAAATCAGGAAAGCGATCCATGCACTTGGACATTCCAAGTATGTTGGAATGTCTTGAAATTGTACTCAGTCATAGTCAACGACGCCCTGAACAAGAATCCGTTGAAAATATTTGCATATCGTTTAAGGAATATTTTTAAAGAATTTCTGAAAATCAGGAAAGCGATCCATGCACTTAGGCAGTGACTTAACTTTTTCGTCAAAAAAGACCCCAAAAGTATCTTGGAATGTCTTGAAATTGTACACAGTCATAGTCAAGCATGCCCTGAACAAGAATCCGTTGAATATATTTGCATATCTCTTGAAGAATATTTTTAATGAATTTTTGAAAATCCGAAAAGCGATCCATGCACTTGGACATTCCAAGTATGTTGGAATGTCTTGAAATTGTACTCAGTCATAGTCAACGACGCCCTGAACAAGAATCAATTGAAAATATTTGCATATCTCTTAAGGAATATTTTTAATGAATTTTTGAAAATGAGGAAAGTCTGTGCACTTAGGCAGTGACTTAACTTTTTATTCAAAAAAGACCCCAAAAGTATCTTGGAATGTCTTGAAATTGTACACAGTCATAGTCAAGCATGCCCTGAACAAGAATCCGTTGAATATATTTGCATATCTCTTGAAGAATATTTTTAATGAACTTTTGAAAATCAGGAAAGCGATCCATGCACTTGGACATTCCAAGTATGTTGGAATGTCTTGAAATTGTACTCAGTCATAGTCAACGACGCCCTGAACAAGAATCCGTTGAAAATATTTGCATATCGTTTAAGGAATATTTTTAAAGAATTTCTGAAAATCAGGAAAGCGATCCATGCACTTAGGCAGTGACTTAACTTTTTCGTCAAAAAAGACCCCAAAAGTATCTTGGAATGTCTTGAAATTGTACACAGTCATAGTCAAGAATGCCCTGAACAAGAATCCGTTGAATATATTTGCATATCTCTTGAAGAATATTTTTAATGAATTTTTGAAAATCCGGAAAGCGATCCATGCACTTGGACATTCCAAGTATGTTGGAATGTCTTGAAATTGTACTCAGTCATAGTCAACGACGCCCTGAACAAGAATCAATTGAAAATATTTGCATATCTCTTAAGGAATATTTTTAATGAATTTTTGAAAATGAGGAAAGTCTGTGCACTTCGGCAGTGACTTAACTTTTTATTCAAAAAAGACCCCAAAAGTATCTTGGAATGTCTTGAAATTGTACACAGTCATAGTCAAGCATGCCCTGAACAAGAATCCGTTGAATATATTTGCATATCTCTTGAAGAATATTTTTAATGAACTTTTGAAAATCAGGAAAGCGATCCATGCACTTGGACATTCCAAGTATGTTGGAATGTCTTGAAATTGTACTCAGTCATAGTCAACGACGCCCTGAACAAGAATCCGTTGAAAATATTTGCATATGGTTTAAGGAATATTTTTAAAGAATTTCTGAAAATCAGGAAAGCGATCCATGCACTTAGGCAGTGACTTAACTTTTTCGTCAAAAAAGACCCCAAAAGTATCTTGGAATGTCTTGAAATTGTACACAGTCATAGTCAAGCATGCCCTGAACAAGAATCCGTTGAATATATTTGCATATCTCTTGAAGAATATTTTTAATGAACTTTTGAAAATCCGGAAAGCGATCCATGCACTTGGACATTCCAAGTATGTTGGAATGTCTTGAAATTGTACTCGGTCATAGTCAACGACGCCCTGAACAAGAATCCATTGAAAATATTTGCATATCTCTTAAGGAATATTTTAAATGAATTTTTGAAAATGATGAAAGTCTGTGCACTTAGGCAGTGACTTAACTTTTTATTCAAAAAAGACCCCAAAGGTATCTTGGAATATCTTGAAATTGTACACAGTCATAGTCAAGCATGCCCTGAACAAGAATCCGTTGAATATATTTGCATATCTCTTGAAGAATATTTTTAATGAACTTTTGAAAATCAGGAAAGCGATCCATGCACTTGGACATTCCAAGTATGTTGGAATGTCTTGAAATTGTACTCAGTCATAGTCAACGACGCCCTGAACAAGAATCCGTTGAAAATATTTGCATATCGCTTAAGGAATATTTTTAAAGAATTTCTGAAAATCAGGAAAGCGATCCATGCACTTAGGCAGTGACTTAACTTTTTCGTCAAAAAAGACCCCAAAAGTATCTTGGAATGTCTTGAAATTGTACACAGTCATAGTCAAGCATGCCCTGAACAAGAATCCGTTGAATATATTTGCATATCTCTTGAAGAATATTTTTAATGAATTTTTGAAAATCCGAAAAGTGATCCATGCACTTGGACATTCCAAGTATGTTGGAATGTCTTGAAATTGTACTCAGTCATAGTCAACGACGCCCTGAACAAGAATCAATTGAAAATATTTGCATATCTCTTAAGGAATATTTTTAATGAATTTTTGAAAATGATGAAAGTCTGTGCACTTAGGCAGTGACTTAACTTTTTATTCAAAAAAGACCCCAAAGGTATCTTGGAATGTCTTGAAATTGTACACAGTCATAGTCAAGCATGCCCTGAACAAGAATCCGTTGAATATATTTGCATATCTCTTGAAGAATATTTTTAATGAACTTTTGAAAATCAGGAAAGCGATCCATGCACTTGGACATTCCAAGTATGTTGGAATGTCTTGAAATTGTACTCAGTCATAGTCAACGACGCCCTGAACAAGAATCCGTTGAAAATATTTGCATATCGCTTAAGGAACATTTTTAATGAATTTTTGAAAATCAGGAAAGCGATCCATGCACTTAGGCAGTGACTTATCTTTTTTGTCAAAAAAGACCCCAAAAGTATCTTGGAATGTCTTGAAATTGTACACAGTCATAGTCAAGCATGCCCTGAACAAGAATCCGTTGAATATATTTGCATATCTCTTGAGGAATATTTTTAATGAATTTTTGAAAATCCGAAAAGCGATCCATGCACTTGGACATTCCAAGTATGTTGGAATGTCTTGAAATTGTACTCAGTCATAGTCAACGACGCCCTGAACAAGAATCAATTGAAAATATTTGCATATCTCTTAAGGAATATTTTTAATGAATTTTTGAAAATGAGGAAAGTCTGTGCACTTAGGCAGTGACTTAACTTTTTATTCAAAAAAGACCCCAAAAGTATCTTGGAATGTCTTGAAATTGTACACAGTCATAGTCAAGCATGCCCTGAACAAGAATCCGTTGAATATATTTGCATATCTCTTGAAGAATATTTTTAATGAACTTTTGAAAATCAGGAAAGCGATCCATGCACTTGGACATTCCAAGTATGTTGGAATGTCTTGAAATTGTACTCAGTCATAGTCAACGACGCCCTGAACAAGAATCCGTTGAAAATATTTGCATATCGCTTAAGGAATATTTTTAATGAATTTCTGAAAATGAGGAAAGCGATCCATGCACTTAGGCAGTGACTTAACTTTTTTGTCTAAAAAGACCCCAAAAGTATCTTGGAATGTCTTGAAATTGTACACAGTCATAGTCAAGCATGCCCTGAACAAGAATCCGTTGAATATATTTACATATCTCTTGAAGAATATTTTTAATGAAATTTTGAAAATCCGAAAAGCGATCCATGCACTTGGACATTCCAAGTATTTTGGAATGTCTTGAAATTGTACTCAGTCATAGTCAACGACGCCCTGAACAAGAATCAATTGAAAATATTTGCATATCTCTTAAGGAATATTTTTAATGAATTTTTGAAAATGAGGAAAGTCTGTGCACTTCGGCAGTGACTTAACTTTTTATTCAAAAAAGACCCCAAAAGTATCTTGGAATGTCTTGAAATTGTACACAGTCATAGTCAAGCATGCCCTGAACAAGAATCCGTTGAATATATTTGCATATCTCTTGAAGAATATTTTTAATGAACTTTTGAAAATCAGGAAAGCGATCCATGCACTTGGACATTCCAAGTATGTTGGAATGTCTTGAAATTGTACTCAGTCATAGTCAACGACGCCCTGAACAAGAATCCGTTGAAAATATTTGCATATGGTTTAAGGAATATTTTTAAAGAATTTCTGAAAATCAGGAAAGCGATCCATGCACTTAGGCAGTGACTTAACTTTTTCGTCAAAAAAGACCCCAAAAGTATCTTGGAATGTCTTGAAATTGTACACAGTCATAGTCAAGCATGCCCTGAACAAGAATCCGTTGAATATATTTGCATATCTCTTGAAGAATATTTTTAATGAACTTTTGAAAATCCGGAAAGCGATCCATGCACTTGGACATTCCAAGTATGTTGGAATGTCTTGAAATTGTACTCGGTCATAGTCAACGACGCCCTGAACAAGAATCCATTGAAAATATTTGCATATCTCTTAAGGAATATTTTAAATGAATTTTTGAAAATGATGAAAGTCTGTGCACTTAGGCAGTGACTTAACTTTTTATTCAAAAAAGACCCCAAAGGTATCTTGGAATATCTTGAAATTGTACACAGTCATAGTCAAGCATGCCCTGAACAAGAATCCGTTGAATATATTTGCATATCTCTTGAAGAATATTTTTAATGAACTTTTGAAAATCAGGAAAGCGATCCATGCACTTGGACATTCCAAGTATGTTGGAATGTCTTGAAATTGTACTCAGTCATAGTCAACGACGCCCTGAACAAGAATCCGTTGAAAATATTTGCATATCGCTTAAGGAATATTTTTAAAGAATTTCTGAAAATCAGGAAAGCGATCCATGCACTTAGGCAGTGACTTAACTTTTTCGTCAAAAAAGACCCCAAAAGTATCTTGGAATGTCTTGAAATTGTACACAGTCATAGTCAAGCATGCCCTGAACAAGAATCCGTTGAATATATTTGCATATCTCTTGAAGAATATTTTTAATGAATTTTTGAAAATCCGAAAAGTGATCCATGCACTTGGACATTCCAAGTATGTTGGAATGTCTTGAAATTGTACTCAGTCATAGTCAACGACGCCCTGAACAAGAATCAATTGAAAATATTTGCATATCTCTTAAGGAATATTTTTAATGAATTTTTGAAAATGATGAAAGTCTGTGCACTTAGGCAGTGACTTAACTTTTTATTCAAAAAAGACCCCAAAGGTATCTTGGAATGTCTTGAAATTGTACACAGTCATAGTCAAGCATGCCCTGAACAAGAATCCGTTGAATATATTTGCATATCTCTTGAAGAATATTTTTAATGAACTTTTGAAAATCAGGAAAGCGATCCATGCACTTGGACATTCCAAGTATGTTGGAATGTCTTGAAATTGTACTCAGTCATAGTCAACGACGCCCTGAACAAGAATCCGTTGAAAATATTTGCATATCGCTTAAGGAACATTTTTAATGAATTTTTGAAAATCAGGAAAGCGATCCATGCACTTAGGCAGTGACTTATCTTTTTTGTCAAAAAAGACCCCAAAAGTATCTTGGAATGTCTTGAAATTGTACACAGTCATAGTCAAGCATGCCCTGAACAAGAATCCGTTGAATATATTTGCATATCTCTTGAGGAATATTTTTAATGAATTTTTGAAAATCCGAAAAGCGATCCATGCACTTGGACATTCCAAGTATGTTGGAATGTCTTGAAATTGTACTCAGTCATAGTCAACGACGCCCTGAACAAGAATCAATTGAAAATATTTGCATATCTCTTAAGGAATATTTTTAATGAATTTTTGAAAATGAGGAAAGTCTGTGCACTTAGGCAGTGACTTAACTTTTTATTCAAAAAAGACCCCAAAAGTATCTTGGAATGTCTTGAAATTGTACACAGTCATAGTCAAGCATGCCCTGAACAAGAATCCGTTGAATATATTTGCATATCTCTTGAAGAATATTTTTAATGAACTTTTGAAAATCAGGAAAGCGATCCATGCACTTGGACATTCCAAGTATGTTGGAATGTCTTGAAATTGTACTCAGTCATAGTCAACGACGCCCTGAACAAGAATCCGTTGAAAATATTTGCATATCGTTTAAGGAATATTTTTAAAGAATTTCTGAAAATCAGGAAAGCGATCCATGCACTTAGGCAGTGACTTAACTTTTTCGTCAAAAAAGACCCCAAAAGTATCTTGGAATGTCTTGAAATTGTACACAGTCATAGTCAAGCATGCCCCGAACAAGAATCCGTTGAATATATTTGCATATCTCCTGAAGAATATTTTTAATGAATTTTTGAAAATCCGGAAAGCGATCCATGCACTTGGACATTCCAAGTATGTTGGAATGTCTTGAAATTGTACTCGGTCAGAGTCAACGACGCCCTGAACAAGAATCCATTGAAAATATTTGCATATCTCTTAAAGAATATTTTTAATGAATTTTTGAAAATGATGAAAGTCTGTGCACTTAGGCAGTGACTTAACTTTTTATTCAAAAAAGACCCCAAAAGTATCTTGGAATGTCTTGAAATTGTACACAGTCATAGTCAAGCATGCCCTGAACAAGAATCCGTTGAATATATTTGCATATCTCTTGAAGAATATTTTTAATGAACTTTTGAAAATCAGGAAAGCGATCCATGCACTTGGACATTCCAAGTATGTTGGAATGTCTTGAAATTGTACTCAGTCATAGTCAACGACGCCCTGAACAAGAATCCGTTGAAAATATTTGCATATCGCTTAAGGAATATTTTTAATGAATTTTTGAAAATCAGGAAAGCGATCCATGCACTTAGGCAGTGACTTAACACTTTGTCAAAAAAGACCCCAAAAGTATCTTGGAATGTCTTGAAATTGTACACAGTCATAGTCAAGCATGCCCTGAACAAGAATCCGTTGAATATATTTGCATATCTCTTGAAGAATATTTTTAATGAATTTTTGAAAATCCGAAAAGCGATCCATGCACTTGGACATTCCAAGTATGTTGGAATGTCTTGAAATTGTACTCAGTCATAGTCAACGACGCCCTGAACAAGAATCAATTGAAAATATTTGCATATCTCTTAAGGAATATTTTTAATGAATTTTTGAAAATGAGGAAAGTCTGTGCACTTAGGCAGTGACTTAACTTTTTATTCAAAAAAGACCCCAAAAGTATCTTGGAATGTCTTGAAATTGTACACAGTCATAGTCAAGCATGCCCTGAACAAGAATCCGTTGAATATATTTGCATATCTCTTGAAGAATATTTTTAATGAACTTTTGAAAATCAGGAAAGCGATCCATGCACTTGGACATTCCAAGTATGTTGGAATGTCTTGAAATTGTACTCAGTCATAGTCAACGACGCCCTGAACAAGAATCCGTTGAAAATATTTGCATATCGCTTAAGGAATATTTTTAATGAAATTTTGAAAATCAGAAAAGCGATCCATGCACTTAGGCAGTGACTTAACTTTTTTGTCAAAAAAGACCCCAAAAGTATCTTGGAATGTCTTGAAATTGTACACAGTCATAGTCAAGCATGCCCTGAACAAGAATCCGTTGAATATATTTGCATATCTCTTGAAGAATATTTTTAATGAATTTTTGAAAATCCGAAAAGCGATCCATGCACTTGGACATTCCAAGTATGTTGGAATGTCTTGAAATTGTACTCAGTCATAGTCAACGACGCCCTGAACAAGAATCAATTGAAAATATTTGCATATCTCTTAAGGAATATTTTTAATGAATTTTTGAAAATGAGGAAAGTCTGTGCACTTAGGCAGTGACTTAACTTTTTATTCAAAAAAGACCCCAAAAGTATCCTGGAATGTCTTGAAATTGTACACAGTCATAGTCAAGCATGCCCTGAACAAGAATCCGTTGAATATATTTGCATATCTCTTGAAGAATATTTTTAATGAACTTTTGAAAATCAGGAAAGCGATCCATGCACTTGGACATTCCAAGTATGTTGGAATGTCTTGAAATTGTACTCAGTCATAGTCAACGACGCCCTGAACAAGAATCCGTTGAAAATTTTTGCATATCGCTTAAGGAATATTTTTAATGAATTTTTGAAAATCAGGAAAGCGATCCATGCACTTAGGCAGTGACTTAACTTTTTTGTCAAAAAAGACCCCAAAAGTATCTTGGAATGTCTTGAAATTGTACACAGTCATAGTCAAGCATGCCCTGAACAAGAATCCGTTGAATATATTTGCATATCTCTTGAAGAATATTTTTAATGAATTTTTGAAAATCCGAAAAGCGATCCATGCACTTGGACATTCCAAGTATGTTGGAATGTCTTGAAATTGTACTCAGTCATAGTCAACGACGCCCTGAACAAGAATCCGTTGAATATATTTGCATATCTCTTGAGGAATATTTTTAATGAATTTTTGAAAATCAGGAAAGCGATCCATGCACTTAGGCAGTGACTTAACTTTTGATGTTTTTGGGTTGTTTTTAAAGAATTAAAGCTGCAGGAGTTCATCCATGTCGTCCAGTCGCTGGAAACAAACGTTTGGACACCGTGGATCACACAGCAGGATATCAGGTGAGACGAAGGAAACGATCCATTTGCCCTGATGCACTTAGTGACTTGACTTTTTTTTTAAAAAAAACCCCAAAAGTAAATTGGAATGTCTTGAAATTGTACACAGTCATAGTCAAGCATGCCCTGAACAAGAATCCGTTGAATATATTTGCATATCTCTTGAAGAATATTTTTAATGAATTTATGAAAATCCGAAAAGCGATCCATGCACTTGGACATTCCAAGTATGTTGGAATGTCTTGAAATTGTACACAGTCATAGTCAAGCATGCCCTGAACAAGAATCCGTTGAATATATTTGCATATCTCTTGAAGAATATTTTTAATGAACTTTTGAAAATCAGGAAAGCGATCCATGCACTTGGACATTCCAAGTATGTTGGAATGTCTTGAAATTGTACTCAGTCATAGTCAACGACGCCCTGAACAAGAATCCGTTGAATATATTTGCATATCTCTTGAGGAATATTTTTAATGAATTTTTGAAAATCCGAAAAGCGATCCATGCACTTGGACATTCCAAGTATGTTGGAATGTCTTGAAATTGTACTCAGTCATAGTCAACGACGCCCTGAACAAGAATCAATTGAAAATATTTGCATATCTCTTAAGGAATATTTTTAATGAATTTTTGAAAATGAGGAAAGTCTGTGCACTTAGGCAGTGACTTAACTTTTTATTCAAAAAAGACCCCAAAAGTATCTTGGAATGTCTTGAAATTGTACACAGTCATAGTCAAGCATGCCCTGAACAAGAATCCGTTGAATATATTTGCATATCTCTTGAAGAATATTTTTAATGAACTTTTGAAAATCAGGAAAGCGATCCATGCACTTGGACATTCCAAGTATGTTGGAATGTCTTGAAATTGTACTCAGTCATAGTCAACGACGCCCTGAACAAGAATCCGTTGAAAATATTTGCATATCGTTTAAGGAATATTTTTAAAGAATTTCTGAAAATCAGGAAAGCGATCCATGCACTTAGGCAGTGACTTAACTTTTTCGTCAAAAAAGACCCCAAAAGTATCTTGGAATGTCTTGAAATTGTACACAGTCATAGTCAAGCATGCCCTGAACAAGAATCCGTTGAATATATTTGCATATCTCTTGAAGAATATTTTTAATGAATTTTTGAAAATCCGAAAAGCGATCCATGCACTTGGACATTCCAAGTATGTTGGAATGTCTTGAAATTTTACTCAGTCATAGTCAACGACGCCCTGAACAAGAATCAATTGAAAATATTTGCATATCTCTTAAGGAATATTTTTAATGAATTTTTGAAAATGAGGAAAGTCTGTGCACTTAGGCAGTGACTTAACTTTTTATTCAAAAAAGACCCCAAAAGTATCTTGGAATGTCTTGAAATTGTACACAGTCATAGTCAAGCATGCCCTGAACAAGAATCCGTTGAATATATTTGCATATCTCTTGAAGAATATTTTTAATGAACTTTTGAAAATCAGGAAAGCGATCCATGCACTTGGACATTCCAAGTATGTTGGAATGTCTTGAAATTGTACTCAGTCATAGTCAACGACGCCCTGAACAAGAATCCGTTGAAAATATTTGCATATCGTTTAAGGAATATTTTTAAAGAATTTCTGAAAATCAGGAAAGCGATCCATGCACTTAGGCAGTGACTTAACTTTTTCGTCAAAAAAGACCCCAAAAGTATCTTGGAATGTCTTGAAATTGTACACAGTCATAGTCAAGCATGCCCTGAACAAGAATCCGTTGAATATATTTGCATATCTCCTGAAGAATATTTTTAATGAATTTTTGAAAATCCGGAAAGCGATCCATGCACTTGGACATTCCAAGTATGTTGGAATGTCTTGAAATTGTACTCAGTCATAGTCAACGACGCCCTGAACAAGAATCCGTTGAAAATATTTGCATATCGTTTAAGGAATATTTTTAATGAATTTTTGAAAATCAGGAAAGCGATCCATGCACTTAGGCAGTGACTTAACTTTTTTGTCAAAAAAGACCCCAAAAGTATCTTGGAATGTCTTGAAATTGTAAACAGTCATAGTCAAGCATGCCCTGAACAAGAATCCGTTGAATATATTTGCATATCTCTTGAAGAATATTTTTAATGAATTTTTGAAAATCCGAAAAGCGATCCATGCACTTGGACATTCCAAGTATGTTGGAATGTCTTGAAATTTTACTCAGTCATAGTCAACGACGCCCTGAACAAGAATCAATTGAAAATATTTGCATATCTCTTAAGGAATATTTTTAATGAATTTTTGAAAATGAGGAAAGTCTGTGCACTTAGGCAGTGACTTAACTTTTTATTCAAAAAAGACCCCAAAAGTATCTTGGAATGTCTTGAAATTGTACACAGTCATAGTCAAGCATGCCCTGAACAAGAATCCGTTGAATATATTTGCATATCTCTTGAAGAATATTTTTAATGAACTTTTGAAAATCAGGAAAGCGATCCATGCACTTGGACATTCCAAGTATGTTGGAATGTCTTGAAATTGTACTCAGTCATAGTCAACGACGCCCTGAACAAGAATCCGTTGAAAATATTTGCATATCGCTTAAGGAATATTTTTAATGAAATTTTGAAAATCAGAAAAGCGATCCATGCACTTAGGCAGTGACTTAACTTTTTTGTCAAAAAAGACCCCAAAAGTATCTTGGAATGTCTTGAAATTGTACACAGTCATAGTCAAGCATGCCCTGAACAAGAATCCGTTGAATATATTTGCATATCTCTTGAAGAATATTTTTAATGAATTTTTGAAAATCCGAAAAGCGATCCATGCACTTGGACATTCCAAGTATGTTGGAATGTCTTGAAATTGTACTCAGTCATAGTCAACGACGCCCTGAACAAGAATCAATTGAAAATATTTGCATATCTCTTAAGGAATATTTTTAATGAATTTTTGAAAATGAGGAAAGTCTGTGCACTTAGGCAGTGACTTAATTTTTTATTCAAAAAAGACCCCAAAAGTATCCTGGAATGTCTTGAAATTGTACACAGTCATAGTCAAGCATGCCCTGAACAAGAATCCGTTGAATATATTTGCATATCTCTTGAAGAATATTTTTAATGAACTTTTGAAAATCAGGAAAGCGATCCATGCACTTGGACATTCCAAGTATGTTGGAATGTCTTGAAATTGTACTCAGTCATAGTCAACGACGCCCTGAACAAGAATCCGTTGAAAATATTTGCATATCGTTTAAGGAATATTTTTAAAGAATTTCTGAAAATCAGGAAAGCGATCCATGCACTTAGGCAGTGACTTAACTTTTTCGTCAAAAAAGACCCCAAAAGTATCTTGGAATGTCTTGAAATTGTACACAGTCATAGTCAAGCATGCCCTGAACAAGAATCCGTTGAATATATTTGCATATCTCTTGAAGAATATTTTTAATGAATTTTTGAAAATCCGGAAAGCGATCCATGCACTTGGACATTCCAAGTATGTTGGAATGTCTTGAAATTGTACTCGGTCATAGTCAACGACGCCCTGAACAAGAATCCATTGAAAATATTTGCATATCTCTTAAGGAATATTTTTAATGAATTTTTGAAAATGATGAAAGTCTGTGCACTTAGGCAGTGACTTAACTTTTTATCCAAAAAAGACCCCAAAGGTATCTTGGAATGTCTTGAAATTGTACACAGTCATAGTCAAGCATGCCCTGAACAAGAATCCGTTGAATATATTTGCATATCTCTTGAAGAATATTTTTAATGAACTTTTGAAAATCAGGAAAGCGATCCATGCACTTGGACATTCCAAGTATGTTGGAATGTCTTGAAATTGTACTCAGTCATAGTCAACGACGCCCTGAACAAGAATCCGTTGAAAATATTTGCATATCGCTTAAGGAATATTTTTAATGAATTTTTGAAAATCAGGAAAGCGATCCATGCACTTAGTCAGTGACTTAACTTTTTATTCAAAAAAGACCCCAAAAGTATCTTGGAATGTCTTGAAATTGTACACAGTCATAGTCAAGCATGCCCTGAACAAGAATCCGTTGAATATATTTGCATATCTCTTGAATAATATTTTTAATGAATTTTTGAAAATCCGAAAAGCGATCCATGCACTTGGACATTCCAAGTATGTTGGAATGTCTTGAAATTGTACTCGGTCATAGTCAACGACGCCCTGAACAAAAATCCATTGAAAATATTTGCATATCTCTTAAGGAATATTTTTAATGAATTTTTGAAAATGATGAAAGTCTGTGCACTTAGGCAGTGACTTAACTTTTTATTCAAAAAAGACCCCAAAGGTATCTTGGAATGTCTTGAAATTGTACACAGTCATAGTCAAGCATGCCCTGAACAAGAATCCGTTGAATATATTTGCATATCTCTTGAAGAATATTTTTAATGAACTTTTGAAAATCTGGAAAGCGATCCATGCACTTGGACATTCCAAGTATGTTGGAATGTCTTGAAATTGTACTCAGTCATAGTCAACGACGCCCTGAACAAGAATCCGTTGAAAATATTTGCATATCGCTTAAGGAATATTTTTAATGAATTTCTGAAAATGAGGAAAGCGATCCATGCACTTAGGCAGTGACTTAACTTTTTTGTCAAAAAAGACCCCAAAAGTATCTTGGAATGTCTTGAAATTGTACACAGTCATAGTCAAGCATGCCCTGAACAAGAATCCGTTGAATATATTTGCATATCTCTTGAAGAATATTTTTAATGAAATTTTGAAAATCCGAAAAGCGATCCATGCACTTGGACATTCCAAGTATGTTGGAATGTCTTGAAATTGTACTCAGTCATAGTCAACGACGCCCTGAACAAGAATCAATTGAAAATATTTGCATATCGCTTAAGGAATATTTTTAATGAATTTTTGAAAATGAGGAAAGTCTGTGCACTTAGGCAGTGACTTAACTTTTTATTCAAAAAAGACCCCAAAAGTATCTTGGAATGTCTTGAAATTGTACACAGTCATAGTCAAGCATGCCCTGAACAAGAATCCGTTGAATATATTTGCATATCTCTTGAAGAATATTTTTAATGAACTTTTGAAAATCAGGAAAGCGATCCATGCACTTGGACATTCCAAGTATGTTGGAATGTCTTGAAATTGTACTCAGTCATAGTCAACGACGCCCTGAACAAGAATCCGTTGAAAATATTTGCATATCGTTTAAGGAATATTTTTAAAGAATTTCTGAAAATCAGGAAAGCGATCCATGCACTTAGGCAGTGACTTAACTTTTTCGTCAAAAAAGACCCCAAAAGTATCTTGGAATGTCTTGAAATTGTACACAGTCATAGTCAAGAATGCCCTGAACAAGAATCCGTTGAATATATTTGCATATCTCTTGAAGAATATTTTTAATGAATTTTTGAAAATCCGGAAAGCGATCCATGCACTTGGACATTCCAAGTATGTTGGAATGTCTTGAAATTGTACTCGGTCATAGTCAACGACGCCCTGAACAAGAATCCATTGAAAATATTTGCATATCTCTTAAGGAATATTTTTAATGAATTTTTGAAAATGATGAAAGTCTGTGCACTTAGGCAGTGACTTAACTTTTTATTCAAAAAAGACCCCAAAGGTATCTTGGAATATCTTGAAATTGTACACAGTCATAGTCAAGCATGCCCTGAACAAGAATCCGTTGAATATATTTGCATATCTCTTGAAGAATATTTTGAATGAACTTTTGAAAATCAGGAAAGCGATCCATGCACTTGGACATTCCAAGTATGTTGGAATGTCTTGAAATTGTACTCAGTCATAGTCAACGACGCCCTGAACAAGAATCCGTTGAAAATATTTGCATATCGTTTAAGGAATATTTTTAAAGAATTTCTGAAAATCAGGAAAGCGATCCATGCACTTAGGCAGTGACTTAACTTTTTATTCAAAAAAGACCCCAAAAGTATCTTGGAATGTCTTGAAATTGTACACAGTCATAGTCAAGCATGCCCTGAACAAGAATCCGTTGAATATATTTGCATATCTCTTGAAGAATATTTTTAATGAACTTTTGAAAATCAGGAAAGCGATCCATGCACTTGGACATTCCAAGTATGTTGGAATGTCTTGAAATTGTACTCAGTCATAGTCAACGACGCCCTGAACAAGAATCCGTTGAAAATATTTGCATATCGCTTAAGGAATATTTTTAATGAATTTCTGAAAATCAGGAAAGCGATCCATGCACTTAGGCAGTGACTTAACTTTTTTGTCAAAAAAGACCCCAAAAGTATCTTGGAATGTCTTGAAATTGTACACAGTCATAGTCAAGCATGCCCTGAACAAGAATCCGTTGAATATATTTGCATATCTCTTGAAGAATATTTTTAATGAATTTTTGAAAATCCGAAAAGCGATCCATGCACTTGGACATTCCAAGTATGTTGGAATGTTTTGAAATTGTACTCAGTCATAGTCAACGACGCCCTGAACAAGAATCCGTTGAAAATATTTGCATATCGCTTAAGGAATATTTTTAATGAATTTTTGAAAATCAGGAAAGCGATCCATGCACTTAGGCAGTGACTTAACTTTTTATTCAAAAAAGACCCCAAAAGTATCTTGGAATGTCTTGAAATTGTACACAGTCATAGTCAAGCATGCCCTGAACAAGAATCCGTTGAATATATTTGCATATCTCTTGAAGAATATTTTTAATGAACTTTTGAAAATCAGGAAAGCGATCCATGCACTTGGACATTCCAAGTATGTTGGAATGTCTTGAAATTGTACTCAGTCATAGTCAACGACGCCCTGAACAAGAATCCGTTGAAAATATTTGCATATCGCTTAAGGAATATTTTTAATGAATTTTTGAAAATCAGGAAAGCGATCCATGCACTTAGGCAGTGACTTAACTTTTTTGTCAAAAAAGACCCCAAAAGTATCTTGGAATGTCTTGAAATTGTACACAGTCATAGTCAAGCATGCCCTGAACAAGAATCCGTTGAATATATTTGCATATCTCTTGAAGAATATTTTTAATGAATTTTTGAAAATCCGAAAAGCGATCCATGCACTTGGACATTCCAAGTATGTTGGAATGTCTTGAAATTGTACTCAGTCATAGTCAACGACGCCCTGAACAAGAATCAATTGAAAATATTTGCATATCGCTTAAGGAATATTTTTAATGAATTTTTGAAAATGAGGAAAGTCTGTGCACTTAGGCAGTGACTTAACTTTTTATTCAAAAAAGACCCCAAAAGTATCTTGGAATGTCTTGAAATTGTACACAGTCATAGTCAAGCATGCCCTGAACAAGAATCCGTTGAATATATTTGCATATCTCTTGAAGAATATTTTTAATGAACTTTTGAAAATCAGGAAAGCGATCCATGCACTTGGACATTCCAAGTATGTTGGAATGTCTTGAAATTGTACTCAGTCATAGTCAACGACGCCCTGAACAAGAATCCGTTGAAAATATTTGCATATCGTTTAAGGAATATTTTTAAAGAATTTCTGAAAATCAGGAAAGCGATCCATGCACTTAGGCAGTGACTTAACTTTTTCGTCAAAAAAGACCCCAAAAGTATCTTGGAATGTCTTGAAATTGTACACAGTCATAGTCAAGAATGCCCTGAACAAGAATCCGTTGAATATATTTGCATATCTCTTGAAGAATATTTTTAATGAATTTTTGAAAATCCGGAAAGCGATCCATGCACTTGGACATTCCAAGTATGTTGGAATGTCTTGAAATTGTACTCGGTCATAGTCAACGACGCCCTGAACAAGAATCCATTGAAAATATTTGCATATCTCTTAAGGAATATTTTTAATGAATTTTTGAAAATGATGAAAGTCTGTGCACTTAGGCAGTGACTTAACTTTTTATTCAAAAAAGACCCCAAAGGTATCTTGGAATATCTTGAAATTGTACACAGTCATAGTCAAGCATGCCCTGAACAAGAATCCGTTGAATATATTTGCATATCTCTTGAAGAATATTTTGAATGAACTTTTGAAAATCAGGAAAGCGATCCATGCACTTGGACATTCCAAGTATGTTGGAATGTCTTGAAATTGTACTCAGTCATAGTCAACGACGCCCTGAACAAGAATCCGTTGAAAATATTTGCATATCGTTTAAGGAATATTTTTAAAGAATTTCTGAAAATCAGGAAAGCGATCCATGCACTTAGGCAGTGACTTAACTTTTTATTCAAAAAAGACCCCAAAAGTATCTTGGAATGTCTTGAAATTGTACACAGTCATAGTCAAGCATGCCCTGAACAAGAATCCGTTGAATATATTTGCATATCTCTTGAAGAATATTTTTAATGAACTTTTGAAAATCAGGAAAGCGATCCATGCACTTGGACATTCCAAGTATGTTGGAATGTCTTGAAATTGTACTCAGTCATAGTCAACGACGCCCTGAACAAGAATCCGTTGAAAATATTTGCATATCGCTTAAGGAATATTTTTAATGAATTTCTGAAAATCAGGAAAGCGATCCATGCACTTAGGCAGTGACTTAACTTTTTTGTCAAAAAAGACCCCAAAAGTATCTTGGAATGTCTTGAAATTGTACACAGTCATAGTCAAGCATGCCCTGAACAAGAATCCGTTGAATATATTTGCATATCTCTTGAAGAATATTTTTAATGAATTTTTGAAAATCCGAAAAGCGATCCATGCACTTGGACATTCCAAGTATGTTGGAATGTTTTGAAATTGTACTCAGTCATAGTCAACGACGCCCTGAACAAGAATCCGTTGAAAATATTTGCATATCGCTTAAGGAATATTTTTAATGAATTTTTGAAAATCAGGAAAGCGATCCATGCACTTAGGCAGTGACTTAACTTTTTATTCAAAAAAGACCCCAAAAGTATCTTGGAATGTCTTGAAATTGTACACAGTCATAGTCAAGCATGCCCTGAACAAGAATCCGTTGAATATATTTGCATATCTCTTGAAGAATATTTTTAATGAACTTTTGAAAATCAGGAAAGCGATCCATGCACTTGGACATTCCAAGTATGTTGGAATGTCTTGAAATTGTACTCAGTCATAGTCAACGACGCCCTGAACAAGAATCCGTTGAAAATATTTGCATATCGCTTAAGGAATATTTTTAATGAATTTTTGAAAATCAGGAAAGCGATCCATGCACTTAGGCAGTGACTTAACTTTTTTGTCAAAAAAGACCCCAAAAGTATCTTGGAATGTCTTGAAATTGTACACAGTCATAGTCAAGCATGCCCTGAACAAGAATCCGTTGAATATATTTGCATATCTCTTGAAGAATATTTTTAATGAATTTTTGAAAATCCGAAAAGCGATCCATGCACTTGGACATTCCAAGTATGTTGGAATGTTTTGAAATTGTACTCAGTCATAGTCAACGACGCCCTGAACAAGAATCGTTGAAAATATTTGCATATCGCTTAAGGAATATTTTTAATGAATTTTTGAAAATCAGGAAAGCGATCCATGCACTTAGGCAGTGACTTAACTTTTTATTCAAAAAAGACCCCAAAAGTATCTTGGAATGTCTTGAAATTGTACACAGTCATAGTCAAGCATGCCCTGAACAAGAATCCGTTGAATATATTTGCATATCTCTTGAAGAATATTTTTAATGAACTTTTGAAAATCAGGAAAGCGATCCATGCACTTGGACATTCCAAGTATGTTGGAATGTCTTGAAATTGTACTCGGTCATAGTCAACGACGCCCTGAACAAAAATCCATTGAAAATATTTGCATATCTCTTAAGGAATATTTTTAATGAATTTTTGAAAATGATGAAAGTCTGTGCACTTAGGCAGTGACTTAACTTTTTATTCAAAAAAGACCCCAAAGGTATCTTGGAATGTCTTGAAATTGTACACAGTCATAGTCAAGCATGCCCTGAACAAGAATCCGTTGAATATATTTGCATATCTCTTGAAGAATATTTTTAATGAACTTTTGAAAATCTGGAAAGCGATCCATGCACTTGGACATTCCAAGTATGTTGGAATGTCTTGAAATTGTACTCAGTCATAGTCAACGACGCCCTGAACAAGAATCCGTTGAAAATATTTGCATATCGCTTAAGGAATATTTTTAATGAATTTCTGAAAATGAGGAAAGCGATCCATGCACTTAGGCAGTGACTTAACTTTTTTTGTCAAAAAAGACCCCAAAAGTATCTTGGAATGTCTTGAAATTGTACACAGTCATAGTCAAGCATGCCCTGAACAAGAATCCGTTGAATATATTTGCATATCTCTTGAAGAATATTTTTAATGAAATTTTGAAAATCCGAAAAGCGATCCATGCACTTGGACATTCCAAGTATGTTGGAATGTCTTGAAATTGTACTCAGTCATAGTCAACGACGCCCTGAACAAGAATCAATTGAAAATATTTGCATATCGCTTAAGGAATATTTTTAATGAATTTTTGAAAATGAGGAAAGTCTGTGCACTTAGGCAGTGACTTAACTTTTTATTCAAAAAAGACCCCAAAAGTATCTTGGAATGTCTTGAAATTGTACACAGTCATAGTCAAGCATGCCCTGAACAAGAATCCGTTGAATATATTTGCATATCTCTTGAAGAATATTTTTAATGAACTTTTGAAAATCAGGAAAGCGATCCATGCACTTGGACATTCCAAGTATGTTGGAATGTCTTGAAATTGTACTCAGTCATAGTCAACGACGCCCTGAACAAGAATCCGTTGAAAATATTTGCATATCGTTTAAGGAATATTTTTAAAGAATTTCTGAAAATCAGGAAAGCGATCCATGCACTTAGGCAGTGACTTAACTTTTTCGTCAAAAAAGACCCCAAAAGTATCTTGGAATGTCTTGAAATTGTACACAGTCATAGTCAAGAATGCCCTGAACAAGAATCCGTTGAATATATTTGCATATCTCTTGAAGAATATTTTTAATGAATTTTTGAAAATCCGGAAAGCGATCCATGCACTTGGACATTCCAAGTATGTTGGAATGTCTTGAAATTGTACTCGGTCATAGTCAACGACGCCCTGAACAAGAATCCATTGAAAATATTTGCATATCTCTTAAGGAATATTTTTAATGAATTTTTGAAAATGATGAAAGTCTGTGCACTTAGGCAGTGACTTAACTTTTTATTCAAAAAAGACCCCAAAGGTATCTTGGAATATCTTGAAATTGTACACAGTCATAGTCAAGCATGCCCTGAACAAGAATCCGTTGAATATATTTGCATATCTCTTGAAGAATATTTTTAATGAACTTTTGAAAATCAGGAAAGCGATCCATGCACTTGGACATTCCAAGTATGTTGGAATGTCTTGAAATTGTACTCAGTCATAGTCAACGACGCCCTGAACAAGAATCCGTTGAAAATATTTGCATATCGTTTAAGGAATATTTTTAAAGAATTTCTGAAAATCAGGAAAGCGATCCATGCACTTAGGCAGTGACTTAACTTTTTATTCAAAAAAGACCCCAAAAGTATCTTGGAATGTCTTGAAATTGTACACAGTCATAGTCAAGCATGCCCTGAACAAGAATCCGTTGAATATATTTGCATATCTCTTGAAGAATATTTTTAATGAACTTTTGAAAATCAGGAAAGCGATCCATGCACTTGGACATTCCAAGTATGTTGGAATGTCTTGAAATTGTACTCAGTCATAGTCAACGACGCCCTGAACAAGAATCCGTTGAAAATATTTGCATATCGTTTAAGGAATATTTTTAAAGAATTTCTGAAAATCAGGAAAGCGATCCATGCACTTAGGCAGTGACTTAACTTTTTCGTCAAAAAAGACCCCAAAAGTATCTTGGAATGTCTTGAAATTGTACACAGTCATAGTCAAGCATGCCCTGAACAAGAATCCGTTGAATATATTTGCATATCTCTTGAAGAATATTTTAAATGAATTTTTGAAAATCCGAAAAGCGATTTATGCACTTGGACATTCCAAGTATGTTGGAATGTCTTGAAATTGTACTCAGTCATAGTCAACGACGCCCTGAACAAGAATCAATTGAAAATATTTGCATATCTCTTAAGGAATATTTTTAATGAATTTTTGAAAATGAGGAAAGTCTGTGCACTTAGGCAGTGACTTAACTTTTTATTCAAAAAAGACCCCAAAAGTATCTTGGAATGTCTTGAAATTGTACACAGTCATAGTCAAGAATGCCCTGAACAAGAATCCGTTGAATATATTTGCACATCTCTTGAAGAATATTTTTAATGAATTTTTGAAAATCCGGAAAGCGATCCATGCACTTGGACATTCCAAGTATGTTGGAATGTCTTGAAATTGTACTCGGTCATAGTCAACGACGCCCTGAACAAAAATCCATTGAAAATATTTGCATATCTCTTAAGGAATATTTTTAATGAATTTTTGAAAATGATGAAAGTCTGTGCACTTAGGCAGTGACTTAACTTTTTATTCAAAAAAGACCCCAAAAGTATCTTGGAATGTCTTGAAATTGTACACAGTCATAGTCAAGCATGCCCTGAACAAGAATCCGTTGAATATATTTGCATATCTCTTGAAGAATATTTTTAATGAACTTTTGAAAATCAGGAAAGCGATCCATGCACTTGGACATTCCAAGTATGTTGGAATGTCTTGAAATTGTACTCAGTCATAGTCAACGACGCCCTGAACAAGAATCCGTTGAAAATATTTGCATATCGTTTAAGGAATATTTTTAAAGAATTTCTGAAAATCAGGAAAGCGATCCATGCACTTAGGCAGTGACTTAACTTTTTCGTCAAAAAAGACCCCAAAAGTATCTTGGAATGTCTTGAAATTGTACACAGTCATAGTCAAGAATGCCCTGAACAAGAATCCGTTGAATATATTTGCATATCTCTTGAAGAATATTTTTAATGAATTTTTGAAAATCCGGAAAGCGATCCATGCACTTGGACATTCCAAGTATGTTGGAATGTCTTGAAATTGTACTCGGTCATAGTCAACGACGCCCTGAACAAAAATCCATTGAAAATATTTGCATATCTCTTAAGGAATATTTTTAATGAATTTTTTGAAAATGATGAAAGTCTGTGCACTTAGGCAGTGACTTAACTTTTTATTCAAAAAAGACCCCAAAAGTATCTTGGAATGTCTTGAAATTGTACACAGTCATAGTCAAGCATGCCCTGAACAAGAATCCGTTGAATATATTTGCATATCTCTTGAAGAATATTTTTAATGAACTTTTGAAAATCAGGAAAGCGATCCATGCACTTGGACATTCCAAGTATGTTGGAATGTCTTGAAATTGTACTCAGTCATAGTCAACGATGCCCTGAACAAGAATCCATTGAAAATATTTGCATATCTCTTAAGGAATATTTTTAATGAATTTTTGAAAATGATGAAAGTCTGTGCACTTAGGCAGTGACTTAACTTTTTATTCAAAAAAGACCCCAAAAGTATCTTGGAATGTCTTGAAATTGTACACAGTCATAGTCAAGCATGCCCTGAACAAGAATCCGTTGAATATATTTGCATATCTCTTGAAGAATATTTTTAATGAACTTTTGAAAATCAGGAAAGCGATCCATGCACTTGGACATTCCAAGTATGTTGGAATGTCTTGAAATTGTACTCAGTCATAGTCAACGACGCCCTGAACAAGAATCCGTTGAAAATATTTGCATATCGCTTAAGGAATATTTTTAATGAAATTTTGAAAATCAGAAAAGCGATCCATGCACTTAGGCAGTGACTTAACTTTTTTGTCAAAAAAGACCCCAAAAGTATCTTGGAATGTCTTGAAATTGTACACAGTCATAGTCAAGCATGCCCTGAACAAGAATCGGTTGAATATATTTGCATATCTCTTGAAGAATATTTTTAATGAATTTTTGAAAATCCGAAAAGCGATCCATGCACTTGGACATTCCAAGTATGTTGGAATGTCTTGAAATTGTACTCAGTCATAGTCAACGACGCCCTGAACAAGAATCAATTGAAAATATTTGCATATCTCTTAAGGAATATTTTTAATGAATTTTTGAAAATGAGGAAAGTCTGTGCACTTAGGCAGTGACTTAACTTTTTATTCAAAAAAGACCCCAAAAGTATCCTGGAATGTCTTGAAATTGTACACAGTCATAGTCAAGCATGCCCTGAACAAGAATCCGTTGAATATATTTGCATATCTCTTGAAGAATATTTTTAATGAACTTTTGAAAATCAGGAAAGCGATCCATGCACTTGGACATTCCAAGTATGTTGGAATGTCTTGAAATTGTACTCAGTCATAGTCAACGACGCCCTGAACAAGAATCCGTTGAAAATATTTGCATATCGTTTAAGGAATATTTTTAAAGAATTTCTGAAAATCAGGAAAGCGATCCATGCACTTAGGCAGTGACTTAACTTTTTCGTCAAAAAAGACCCCAAAAGTATCTTGGAATGTCTTGAAATTGTACACAGTCATAGTCAAGCATGCCCTGAACAAGAATCCATTGAATATATTTGCATATCTCTTGAAGAATATTTTTAATGAATTTTTGAAAATCCGGAAAGCGATCCATGCACTTGGACATTCCAAGTATGTTGGAATGTCTTGAAATTGTACTCGGTCATAGTCAACGACGCCCTGAACAAGAATCCATTGAAAATATTTGCATATCTCTTAAGGAATATTTTTAATGAATTTTTGAAAATGATGAAAGTCTGTGCACTTCGGCAGTGACTTAACTTTTTATCCAAAAAAGACCCCAAAGGTATCTTGGAATGTCTTGAAATTGTACACAGTCATAGTCAAGCATGCCCTGAACAAGAATCCGTTGAATATATTTGCATATCTCTTGAAGAATATTTTTAATGAACTTTTGAAAATCAGGAAAGCGATCCATGCACTTGGACATTCCAAGTATGTTGGAATGTCTTGAAATTGTACTCAGTCATAGTCAACGACGCCCTGAACAAGAATCCGTTGAATATATTTGCATATCTCTTGAGGAATATTTTTAATGAATTTTTGAAAATCAGGAAAGCGATCCATGCACTTAGGCAGTGACTTAACTTTTTTGTCAAAAAAGACCCCAAAAGTATCTTGGAATGTCTTGAAATTGTACACAGTCATAGTCAAGCATGCCCTGAACAAGAATCCGTTGAATATATTTGCATATCTCTTGAAGAATATTTTTAATGAATTTTTGAAAATCCGAAAAGCGATCCATGCACTTGGACATTCCAAGTATGTTGAAATGTCTTGAAATTGTACTCAGTCATAGTCAATGACGCCCTGAACAAGAATCTGTTGAATATATTTGCATATCTCTTGAGGAATATTTTTAATGAATTTTTGAAAATCAGGAAAGCGATCCATGCACTTAGGCAGTGACTTAACTTTTGATGTTTTTGGGTTGTTTTTAAAGAATTAAAGCTGCAGGAGTTCATCCATGTCGTCCAGTCGCTGGAAACAAACGTTTGGACACCGTGGATCACACAGCAGGATATCAGGTGAGACGAAGGAAACGATCCATTTGCCCTGATGCACTTAGTGACTTGACTTTTTTTTTTAAAAAAACCCCAAAAGTAAATTGGAATGTCTTGAAATTGTACACAGTCATAGTCAAGCATGCCCTGAACAAGAATCCGTTGAATATATTTGCATATCTCTTGAAGAATATTTTTAATGAATTTATGAAAATCCGAAAAGCGATCCATGCACTTGGACATTCCAAGTATGTTGGAATGTCTTGAAATTGTACTCAGTCATAGTCAACGACGCCCTGAACAAGAATCAATTGAAAATATTTGCATATCTCTTAAGGAATATTTTTAATGAATTTTTGAAAATGAGGAAAGTCTGTGCACTTAGGCAGTGACTTAACTTTTTATTCAAAAAAGACCCCAAAAGTATCTTGGAATGTCTTGAAATTGTACACAGTCATAGTCAAGCATGCCCTGAACAAGAATCCGTTGAATATATTTGCATATCTCTTGAAGAATATTTTTAATGAACTTTTGAAAATCAGGAAAGCGATCCATGCACTTGGACATTCCAAGTATGTTGGAATGTCTTGAAATTGTACTCAGTCATAGTCAACGACGCCCTGAACAAGAATCCGTTGAATATATTTGCATATCTCTTGAGGAATATTTTTAATGAATTTTTGAAAATCCGAAAAGCGATCCATGCACTTGGACATTCCAAGTATGTTGGAATGTCTTGAAATTGTACTCAGTCATAGTCAACGACGCCCTGAACAAGAATCAATTGAAAATATTTGCATATCTCTTAAGGAATATTTTTAATGAATTTTTGAAAATGAGGAAAGTCTGTGCACTTAGGCAGTGACTTAACTTTTTATTCAAAAAAGACCCCAAAAGTATCTTGGAATGTCTTGAAATTGTACACAGTCATAGTCAAGCATGCCCTGAACAAGAATCCGTTGAATATATTTGCATATCTCTTGAAGAATATTTTTAATGAACTTTTGAAAATCAGGAAAGCGATCCATGCACTTGGACATTCCAAGTATGTTGGAATGTCTTGAAATTGTACTCAGTCATAGTCAACGACGCCCTGAACAAGAATCCGTTGAAAATATTTGCATATCGTTTAAGGAATATTTTTAAAGAATTTCTGAAAATCAGGAAAGCGATCCATGCACTTAGGCAGTGACTTAACTTTTTCGTCAAAAAAGACCCCAAAAGTATCTTGGAATGTCTTGAAATTGTACACAGTCATAGTCAAGCATGCCCTGAACAAGAATCCGTTGAATATATTTGCATATCTCCTGAAGAATATTTTTAATGAATTTTTGAAAATCCGGAAAGCGATCCATGCACTTGGACATTCCAAGTATGTTGGAATGTCTTGAAATTGTACTCGGTCATAGTCAACGACGCCCTGAACAAGAATCCATTGAAAATATTTGCATATCTCTTAAGGAATATTTTTAATGAATTTTTGAAAATGATGAAAGTCTGTGCACTTAGGCAGTGACTTAACTTTTTATTCAAAAAAGACCCCAAAAGTATCTTGGAATGTCTTGAAATTGTACACAGTCATAGTCAAGCAAGCCCTGAACAAGAATCCGTTGAATATATTTGCATATCTCTTGAAGAATATTTTTAATGAACTTTTGAAAATCAGGAAAGCTATCCATGCACTTGGACATTCCAAGTATGTTGGAATGTCTTGAAATTGTACTCAGTCATAGTCAACGACGCCCTGAACAAGAATCCGTTGAAAATATTTGCATATCGTTTAAGGAATATTTTTAATGAATTTTTGAAAATCAGGAAAGCGATCCATGCACTTAGGCAGTGACTTAACTTTTTTGTCAAAAAAGACCCCAAAAGTATCTTGGAATGTCTTGAAATTGTACACAGTCATAGTCAAGCATGCCCTGAACAAGAATCCGTTGAATATATTTGCATATCTCTTGAAGAATATTTTTAATGAATTTTTGAAAATCCGAAAAGCGATCCATGCACTTGGACATTCCAAGTATGTTGGAATGTCTTGAAATTGTACTCAGTCATAGTCAACGACGCCCTGAACAAGAATCAATTGAAAATATTTGCATATCTCTTAAGGAATATTTTTAATGAATTTTTGAAAATGAGGAAAGTCTGTGCACTTAGGCAGTGACTTAACTTTTTATTCAAAAAAGACCCCAAAAGTATCTTGGAATGTCTTGAAATTGTACACAGTCATAGTCAAGCATGCCCTGAACAAGAATCCGTTGAATATATTTGCATATCTCTTGAAGAATATTTTTAATGAACTTTTGAAAATCAGGAAAGCGATCCATGCACTTGGACATTCCAAGTATGTTGGAATGTCTTGAAATTGTACTCAGTCATAGTCAACGACGCCCTGAACAAGAATCAATTGAAAATATTTGCATATCTCTTAAGGAATATTTTTAATGAAATTTTGAAAATGAGGAAAGTCTGTGCACTTAGGCAGTGACTTAACTTTTTTATTCAAAAAAGACCCCAAAAGTATCCTGGAATGTCTTGAAATTGTACACAGTCATAGTCAAGCATGCCCTGAACAAGAATCCGTTGAATATATTTGCATATCTCTTGAAGAATATTTTTAATGAACTTTTGAAAATCAGGAAAGCGATCCATGCACTTGGACATTCCAAGTATGTTGGAATGTCTTGAAATTGTACTCAGTCATAGTCAACGACGCCCTGAACAAGAATCCGTTGAAAATATTTGCATATCGTTTAAGGAATATTTTTAAAGAATTTCTGAAAATCAGGAAAGCGATCCATGCACTTAGGCAGTGACTTAACTTTTTCGTCAAAAAAGACCCCAAAAGTATCTTGGAATGTCTTGAAATTGTACACAGTCATAGTCAAGCATGCCCTGAACAAGAATCCGTTGAATATATTTGCATATCTCTTGAAGAATATTTTTAATGAATTTTTGAAAATCCGGAAAGCGATCCATGCACTTGGACATTCCAAGTATGTTGGAATGTCTTGAAATTGTACTCAGTCATAGTCAACAACGCCCTGAACAAGAATCCATTGAAAATATTTGCATATCTCTTAAGGAATATTTTTAATGAATTTTTGAAAATCAGGAAAGCGATCCATGCACTTAGGCAGTGACTTAACTTTTGATGTTTTTGGGTTGTTTTTAAAGAATTAAAGCTGCAGGAGTTCATCCATGTCGTCCAGTCGCTGGAAACAAACGTTTGGACACCGTGGATCACACAGCAGGATATCAGGTGAGACGAAGGAAACGATCCATTTGCCCTGATGCACTTAGTGACTTGACTTTTTTTTTAAAAAAAACCCCAAAAGTAAATTGGAATGTCTTGAAATTGTACACAGTCATAGTCAACGACGCCCTGAACAAGAATCAATTGAAAATATTTGCATATCTCTTAAGGAATATTTTTAATGAATTTTTGAAAATGAGGAAAGTCTGTGCACTTAGGCAGTGACTTAACTTTTTATTCAAAAAAGACCCCAAAAGTATCTTGGAATGTCTTGAAATTGTACACAGTCATAGTCAAGCATGCCCTGAACAAGAATCCGTTGAATATATTTGCATATCTCTTGAAGAATATTTTTAATGAACTTTTGAAAATCAGGAAAGCGATCCATGCACTTGGACATTCCAAGTATGTTGGAATGTCTTGAAATTGTACTCAGTCATAGTCAACGACGCCCTGAACAAGAATCCGTTGAATATATTTGCATATCTCTTGAGGAATATTTTTAATGAATTTTTGAAAATCCGAAAAGCGATCCATGCACTTGGACATTCCAAGTATGTTGGAATGTCTTGAAATTGTACTCAGTCATAGTCAACGACGCCCTGAACAAGAATCAATTGAAAATATTTGCATATCTCTTAAGGAATATTTTTAATGAATTTTTGAAAATGAGGAAAGTCTGTGCACTTAGGCAGTGACTTAACTTTTTATTCAAAAAAGACCCCAAAAGTATCTTGGAATGTCTTGAAATTGTACACAGTCATAGTCAAGCATGCCCTGAACAAGAATCCGTTGAATGTATTTGCATATCTCTTGAAGAATATTTTTAATGAACTTTTGAAAATCAGGAAAGCGATCCATGCACTTGGACATTCCAAGTATGTTGGAATGTCTTGAAATTGTACTCAGTCATAGTCAACGACGCCCTGAACAAGAATCCGTTGAAAATATTTGCATATCGTTTAAGGAATATTTTTAAAGAATTTCTGAAAATCAGGAAAGCGATCCATGCACTTAGGCAGTGACTTAACTTTTTCGTCAAAAAAGACCCCAAAAGTATCTTGGAATGTCTTGAAATTGTACACAGTCATAGTCAAGCATGCCCTGAACAAGAATCCGTTGAATATATTTGCATATCTCCTGAAGAATATTTTTAATGAATTTTTGAAAATCCGGAAAGCGATCCATGCACTTGGACATTCCAAGTATGTTGGAATGTCTTGAAATTGTACTCGGTCATAGTCAACGACGCCCTGAACAAGAATCCATTGAAAATATTTGCATATCTCTTAAGGAATATTTTTAATGAATTTTTGAAAATGATGAAAGTCTGTGCACTTAGGCAGTGACTTAACTTTTTATTCAAAAAAGACCCCAAAAGTATCTTGGAATGTCTTGAAATTGTACACAGTCATAGTCAAGCATGCCCTGAACAAGAATCCGTTGAATATATTTGCATATCTCTTGAAGAATATTTTTAATGAACTTTTGAAAATCAGGAAAGCTATCCATGCACTTGGACATTCCAAGTATGTTGGAATGTCTTGAAATTGTACTCAGTCATAGTCAACGACGCCCTGAACAAGAATCCGTTGAAAATATTTGCATATCGTTTAAGGAATATTTTTAATGAATTTTTGAAAATCAGGAAAGCGATCCATGCACTTAGGCAGTGACTTAACTTTTTTGTCAAAAAAGACCCCAAAAGTATCTTGGAATGTCTTGAAATTGTACACAGTCATAGTCAAGCATGCCCTGAACAAGAATCCGTTGAATATATTTGCATATCTCTTGAAGAATATTTTTAATGAATTTTTGAAAATCCGAAAAGCGATCCATGCACTTGGACATTCCAAGTATGTTGGAATGTCTTGAAATTGTACTCAGTCATAGTCAACGACGCCCTGAACAAGAATCAATTGAAAATATTTGCATATCTCTTAAGGAATATTTTTAATGAATTTTTGAAAATGAGGAAAGTCTGTGCACTTAGGCAGTGACTTAACTTTTTATTCAAAAAAGACCCCAAAAGTATCTTGGAATGTCTTGAAATTGTACACAGTCATAGTCAAGCATGCCCTGAACAAGAATCCGTTGAATATATTTGCATATCTCTTGAAGAATATTTTTAATGAACTTTTGAAAATCAGGAAAGCGATCCATGCACTTGGACATTCCAAGTATGTTGGAATGTCTTGAAATTGTACTCAGTCATAGTCAACGACGCCCTGAACAAGAATCCGTTGAAAATATTTGCATATCGCTTAAGGAATATTTTTAATGAAATTTTGAAAATCAGAAAAGCGATCCATGCACTTAGGCAGTGACTTAACTTTTTTGTCAAAAAAGACCCCAAAAGTATCTTGGAATGTCTTGAAATTGTACACAGTCATAGTCAAGCATGCCCTGAACAAGAATCCGTTGAATATATTTGCATATCTCTTGAAGAATATTTTTAATGAATTTTTGAAAATCCGAAAAGCGATCCATGCACTTGGACATTCCAAGTATGTTGGAATGTCTTGAAATTGTACTCAGTCATAGTCAACGACGCCCTGAACAAGAATCCGTTGAATATATTTGCATATCTCTTGAGGAATATTTTTAATGAATTTTTGAAAATCAGGAAAGCGATCCATGCACTTAGGCAGTGACTTAACTTTTGATGTTTTTGGGTTGTTTTTAAAGAATTAAAGCTGCAGGAGTTCATCCATGTCGTCCAGTCGCTGGAAACAAACGTTTGGACACCGTGGATCACACAGCAGGATATCAGGTGAGACGAAGGAAACGATCCATTTGCCCTGATGCACTTAGTGACTTGACTTTTTTTTTTAAAAAAACCCCAAAAGTAAATTGGAATGTCTTGAAATTGTACACAGTCATAGTCAAGCATGCCCTGAACAAGAATCCGTTGAATATATTTGCATATCTCTTGAAGAATATTTTTAATGAATTTATGAAAATCCGAAAAGCGATCCATGCACTTGGACATTCCAAGTATGTTGGAATGTCTTGAAATTGTACTCAGTCATAGTCAACGACGCCCTGAACAAGAATCAATTGAAAATATTTGCATATCTCTTAAGGAATATTTTTAATGAATTTTTGAAAATGAGGAAAGTCTGTGCACTTAGGCAGTGACTTAACTTTTTCTTCAAAAAAGACCCCAAAAGTATCTTGGAATGTCTTGAAATTGTACACAGTCATAGTCAAGCATGCCCTGAACAAGAATCCGTTGAATATATTTGCATATCTCTTGAAGAATATTTTTAATGAACTTTTGAAAATCAGGAAAGCGATCCATGCACTTAGGCAGTGACTTAACTTTTTTGTCAAAAAAGACCCCAAAAGTATCTTGGAATGTCTTGAAATTGTACACAGTCATAGTCAAGCATGCCCTGAACAAGAATCCGTTGAATATATTTGCATATCTCTTGAAGAATATTTTTAATGAATTTTTGAAAATCCGAAAAGCGATCCATGCACTTGGACATTCCAAGTATGTTGGAATGTTTTGAAATTGTACTCAGTCATAGTCAACGACGCCCTGAACAAGAATCCGTTGAAAATATTTGCATATCGCTTAAGGAATATTTTTAATGAATTTTTGAAAATCAGGAAAGCGATCCATGCACTTAGGCAGTGACTTAACTTTTTATTCAAAAAAGACCCCAAAAGTATCTTGGAATGTCTTGAAATTGTACACAGTCATAGTCAAGCATGCCCTGAACAAGAATCCGTTGAATATATTTGCATATCTCTTGAAGAATATTTTTAATTAACTTTTGAAAATCAGGAAAGCGATCCATGCACTTGGACATTCCAAGTATGTTGGAATGTCTTGAAATTGTACTCGGTCATAGTCAACGACGCCCTGAACAAAAATCCATTGAAAATATTTGCATATCTCTTAAGGAATATTTTTAATGAATTTTTGAAAATGATGAAAGTCTGTGCACTTAGGCAGTGACTTAACTTTTTATTCAAAAAAGACCCCAAAGGTATCTTGGAATGTCTTGAAATTGTACACAGTCATAGTCAAGCATGCCCTGAACAAGAATCCGTTGAATATATTTGCATATCTCTTGAAGAATATTTTTAATGAACTTTTGAAAATCAGGAAAGCGATCCATGCACTTGGACATTCCAAGTATGTTGGAATGTCTTGAAATTGTACTCAGTCATAGTCAACGACGCCCTGAACAAGAATCCGTTGAAAATATTTGCATATCGCTTAAGGAATATTTTTAATGAATTTCTGAAAATGAGGAAAGCGATCCATGCACTTAGGCAGTGACTTAACTTTTTTGTCAAAAAAGACCCCAAAAGTATCTTGGAATGTCTTGAAATTGTACACAGTCATAGTCAAGCATGCCCTGAACAAGAATCCGTTGAATATATTTGCATATCTCTTGAAGAATATTTTTAATGAAATTTTGAAAATCCGAAAAGCGATCCATGCACTTGGACATTCCAAGTATGTTGGAATGTCTTGAAATTGTACTCAGTCATAGTCAACGACGCCCTGAACAAGAATCAATTGAAAATTTTTGCATATCGCTTAAGGAATATTTTTAATGAATTTTTGAAAATGAGGAAAGTCTGTGCACTTAGGCAGTGACTTAACTTTTTATTCAAAAAAGACCCCAAAAGTATCTTGGAATGTCTTGAAATTGTACACAGTCATAGTCAAGCATGCCCTGAACAAGAATCCGTTGAATATATTTGCATATCTCTTGAAGAATATTTTTAATGAACTTTTGAAAATCAGGAAAGCGATCCATGCACTTGGACATTCCAAGTATGTTGGAATGTCTTGAAATTGTACTCAGTCATAGTCAACGACGCCCTGAACAAGAATCCGTTGAAAATATTTGCATATCGTTTAAGGAATATTTTTAAAGAATTTCTGAAAATCAGGAAAGCGATCCATGCACTTAGGCAGTGACTTAACTTTTTCGTCAAAAAAGACCCCAAAAGTATCTTGGAATGTCTTGAAATTGTACACAGTCATAGTCAAGAATGCCCTGAACAAGAATCCGTTGAATATATTTGCATATCTCTTGAAGAATATTTTTAATGAATTTTTGAAAATCCGGAAAGCGATCCATGCACTTGGACATTCCAAGTATGTTGGAATGTCTTGAAATTGTACTCGGTCATAGTCAACGACGCCCTGAACAAGAATCCATTGAAAATATTTGCATATCTCTTAAGGAATATTTTTAATGAATTTTTGAAAATGATGAAAGTCTGTGCACTTAGGCAGTGACTTAACTTTTTATTCAAAAAAGACCCCAAAGGTATCTTGGAATATCTTGAAATTGTACACAGTCATAGTCAAGCATGCCCTGAACAAGAATCCGTTGAATATATTTGCATATCTCTTGAAGAATATTTTTAATGAACTTTTGAAAATCAGGAAAGCGATCCATGCACTTGGACATTCCAAGTATGTTGGAATGTCTTGAAATTGTACTCAGTCATAGTCAACGACGCCCTGAACAAGAATCCGTTGAAAATATTTGCATATCGTTTAAGGAATATTTTTAAAGAATTTCTGAAAATCAGGAAAGCGATCCATGCACTTAGGCAGTGACTTAACTTTTTATTCAAAAAAGACCCCAAAAGTATCTTGGAATGTCTTGAAATTGTACACAGTCATAGTCAAGCATGCCCTGAACAAGAATCCGTTGAATATATTTGCATATCTCTTGAAGAATATTTTTAATGAACTTTTGAAAATCAGGAAAGCGATCCATGCACTTGGACATTCCAAGTATGTTGGAATGTCTTGAAATTGTACTCAGTCATAGTCAACGACGCCCTGAACAAGAATCCGTTGAAAATATTTGCATATCGTTTAAGGAATATTTTTAAAGAATTTCTGAAAATCAGGAAAGCGATCCATGCACTTAGGCAGTGACTTAACTTTTTCGTCAAAAAAGACCCCAAAAGTATCTTGGAATGTCTTGAAATTGTACACAGTCATAGTCAAGAATGCCCTGAACAAGAATCCGTTGAATATATTTGCATATCTCTTGAAGAATATTTTTAATGAATTTTTGAAAATCCGGAAAGCGATCCATGCACTTGGACATTCCAAGTATGTTGGAATGTCTTGAAATTGTACTCGGTCATAGTCAACGACGCCCTGAACAAGAATCCATTGAAAATATTTGCATATCTCTTAAGGAATATTTTTAATGAATTTTTGAAAATGATGAAAGTCTGTGCACTTAGGCAGTGACTTAACTTTTTATTCAAAAAAGACCCCAAAGGTATCTTGGAATATCTTGAAATTGTACACAGTCATAGTCAAGCATGCCCTGAACAAGAATCCGTTGAATATATTTGCATATCTCTTGAAGAATATTTTTAATGAACTTTTGAAAATCAGGAAAGCGATCCATGCACTTGGACATTCCAAGTATGTTGGAATGTCTTGAAATTGTACTCAGTCATAGTCAACGACGCCCTGAACAAGAATCCGTTGAAAATATTTGCATATCGCTTAAGGAATATTTTTAAAGAATTTCTGAAAATCAGGAAAGCGATCCATGCACTTAGGCAGTGACTTAACTTTTTCGTCAAAAAAGACCCCAAAAGTATCTTGGAATGTCTTGAAATTGTACACAGTCATAGTCAAGAATGCCCTGAACAAGAATCCGTTGAATATATTTGCATATCTCTTGAAGAATATTTTTAATGAATTTTTGAAAATCCGGAAAGCGATCCATGCACTTGGACATTCCAAGTATGTTGGAATGTCTTGAAATTGTACTCGGTCATAGTCAACGACGCCCTGAACAAGAATCCATTGAAAATATTTGCATATCTCTTAAGGAATATTTTTAATGAATTTTTGAAAATGATGAAAGTCTGTGCACTTAGGCAGTGACTTAACTTTTTATTCAAAAAAGACCCCAAAGGTATCTTGGAATATCTTGAAATTGTACACAGTCATAGTCAAGCATGCCCTGAACAAGAATCCGTTGAATATATTTGCATATCTCTTGAAGAATATTTTTAATGAACTTTTGAAAATCAGGAAAGCGATCCATGCACTTGGACATTCCAAGTATGTTGGAATGTCTTGAAATTGTACTCAGTCATAGTCAACGACGCCCTGAACAAGAATCCGTTGAAAATATTTGCATATCGCTTAAGGAATATTTTTAAAGAATTTCTGAAAATCAGGAAAGCGATCCATGCACTTAGGCAGTGACTTAACTTTTTCGTCAAAAAAGACCCCAAAAGTATCTTGGAATGTCTTGAAATTGTACACAGTCATAGTCAAGCATGCCCTGAACAAGAATCCGTTGAATATATTTGCATATCTCTTGAAGAATATTTTTAATGAATTTTTGAAAATCCGAAAAGTGATCCATGCACTTGGACATTCCAAGTATGTTGGAATGTCTTGAAATTGTACTCAGTCATAGTCAACGACGCCCTGAACAAGAATCAATTGAAAATATTTGCATATCTCTTAAGGAATATTTTTAATGAATTTTTGAAAATGATGAAAGTCTGTGCACTTAGGCAGTGACTTAACTTTTTATTCAAAAAAGACCCCAAAGGTATCTTGGAATGTCTTGAAATTGTACACAGTCATAGTCAAGCATGCCCTGAACAAGAATCCGTTGAATATATTTGCATATCTCTTGAAGAATATTTTTAATGAACTTTTGAAAATCAGGAAAGCGATCCATGCACTTGGACATTCCAAGTATGTTGGAATGTCTTGAAATTGTACTCAGTCATAGTCAACGATGCCCTGAACAAGAATCCGTTGAAAATATTTGCATATCGCTTAAGGAACATTTTTAATGAATTTTTGAAAATCAGGAAAGCGATCCATGCACTTAGGCAGTGACTTAACTTTTTTGTCAAAAAAGACCCCAAAAGTATCTTGGAATGTCTTGAAATTGTACACAGTCATAGTCAAGCATGCCCTGTACAAGAATCCGTTGAATATATTTGCATATCTCTTGAGGAATATTTTTAATGAATTTTTGAAAATCCGAAAAGCGATCCATGCACTTGGACATTCCAAGTATGTTGGAATGTCTTGAAATTGTACTCAGTCATAGTCAACGACGCCCTGAACAAGAATCAATTGAAAATATTTGCATATCTCTTAAGGAATATTTTTAATGAATTTTTGAAAATGAGGAAAGTCTGTGCACTTAGGCAGTGACTTAACTTTTTATTCAAAAAAGACCCCAAAAGTATCTTGGAATGTCTTGAAATTGTACACAGTCATAGTCAAGCATGCCCTGAACAAGAATCCGTTGAATATATTTGCATATCTCTTGAAGAATATTTTTAATGAACTTTTGAAAATCAGGAAAGCGATCCATGCACTTGGACATTCCAAGTATGTTGGAATGTCTTGAAATTGTACTCAGTCATAGTCAACGATGCCCTGAACAAGAATCCGTTGAAAATATTTGCATATCGCTTAAGGAACATTTTTAATGAATTTTTGAAAATCAGGAAAGCGATCCATGCACTTAGGCAGTGACTTAACTTTTTTGTCAAAAAAGACCCCAAAAGTATCTTGGAATGTCTTGAAATTGTACACAGTCATAGTCAAGCATGCCCTGAACAAGAATCCGTTGAATATATTTGCATATCTCTTGAGGAATATTTTTAATGAATTTTTGAAAATCCGAAAAGCGATCCATGCACTTGGACATTCCAAGTATGTTGGAATGTCTTGAAATTGTACTCAGTCATAGTCAACGACGCCCTGAACAAGAATCAATTGAAAATATTTGCATATCTCTTAAGGAATATTTTTAATGAATTTTTGAAAATGAGGAAAGTCTGTGCACTTAGGCAGTGACTTAACTTTTTATTCAAAAAAGACCCCAAAAGTATCTTGGAATGTCTTGAAATTGTACACAGTCATAGTCAAGCATGCCCTGAACAAGAATCCGTTGAATATATTTGCATATCTCTTGAAGAATATTTTTAATGAACTTTTGAAAATCAGGAAAGCGATCCATGCACTTGGACATTCCAAGTATGTTGGAATGTCTTGAAATTGTACTCAGTCATAGTCAACGACGCCCTGAACAAGAATCCGTTGAAAATATTTGCATATCGTTTAAGGAATATTTTTAAAGAATTTCTGAAAATCAGGAAAGCGATCCATGCACTTAGGCAGTGACTTAACTTTTTCGTCAAAAAAGACCCCAAAAGTATCTTGGAATGTCTTGAAATTGTACACAGTCATAGTCAAGCATGCCCTGAACAAGAATCCGTTGAATATATTTGCATATCTCCTGAAGAATATTTTTAATGAATTTTTGAAAATCCGGAAAGCGATCCATGCACTTGGACATTCCAAGTATGTTGGAATGTCTTGAAATTGTACTCGGTCATAGTCAACGACGCCCTGAACAAGAATCCATTGAAAATATTTGCATATCTCTTAAGGAATATTTTTAATGAATTTTTGAAAATGATGAAAGTCTGTGCACTTAGGCAGTGACTTAACTTTTTATTCAAAAAAGACCCCAAAAGTATCTTGGAATGTCTTGAAATTGTACACAGTCATAGTCAAGCATGCCCTGAACAAGAATCCGTTGAATATATTTGCATATCTCTTGAAGAATATTTTTAATGAACTTTTGAAAATCAGGAAAGCGATCCATGCACTTGGACATTCCAAGTATGTTGGAATGTCTTGAAATTGTACTCAGTCATAGTCAACGACGCCCTGAACAAGAATCCGTTGAAAATATTTGCATATCGCTTAAGGAATATTTTTAATGAATTTTTGAAAATCAGGAAAGCGATCCATGCACTTAGGCAGTGACTTAACTTTTTTGTCAAAAAAGACCCCAAAAGTACTTAGGAATGTCTTGAAATTGTACACAGTCATAGTCAAGCATGCCCTGAACAAGAATCCGTTGAATATATTTGCATATCTCTTGAAGAATATTTTTAATGAATTTTTGAAAATCCGAAAAGCGATCCATGCACTTGGACATTCCAAGTATGTTGGAATGTCTTGAAATTGTACTCAGTCATAGTCAACGACGCCCTGAACAAGAATCAATTGAAAATATTTGCATATCTCTTAAGGAATATTTTTAATGAATTTTTGAAAATGAGGAAAGTCTGTGCACTTAGGCAGTGACTTAACTTTTTATTCAAAAAAGACCCCAAAAGTATCTTGGAATGTCTTGAAATTGTACACAGTCATAGTCAAGCATGCCCTGAACAAGAATCCGTTGAATATATTTGCATATCTCTTGAAGAATATTTTTAATGAACTTTTGAAAATCAGGAAAGCGATCCATGCACTTGGACATTCCAAGTATGTTGGAATGTCTTGAAATTGTACTCAGTCATAGTCAACGACGCCCTGAACAAGAATCCGTTGAAAATATTTGCATATCTCTTAAGGAATATTTTTAATGAATTTTTGAAAATGAGGAAAGCGATCCATGCACTTAGGCAGTGACTTAACTTTTTATTCAAAAAAGACCCCAAAAGTATCCTGGAATGTCTTGAAATTGTACACAGTCATAGTCAAGCATGCCCTGAACAAGAATCCGTTGAATATATTTGCATATCTCTTGAAGAATATTTTTAATGAACTTTTGAAAATCAGGAAAGCGATCCATGCACTTGGACATTCCAAGTATGTTGGAATGTCTTGAAATTGTACTCAGTCATAGTCAACGACGCCCTGAACAAGAATCCGTTGAAAATATTTGCATATCGTTTAAGGAATATTTTTAAAGAATTTCTGAAAATCAGGAAAGCGATCCATGCACTTAGGCAGTGACTTAACTTTTTCGTCAAAAAAGACCCCAAAAGTATCTTGGAATGTCTTGAAATTGTACACAGTCATAGTCAAGCATGCCCTGAACAAGAATCCGTTGAATATATTTGCATATCTCTTGAAGAATATTTTTAATGAATTTTTGAAAATCCGGAAAGCGATCCATGCACTTGGACATTCCAAGTATGTTGGAATGTCTTGAAATTGTACTCGGTCATAGTCAACGACGCCCTGAACAAGAATCCATTGAAAATATTTGCATATCTCTTAAGGAATATTTTTAATGAATTTTTGAAAATGATGAAAGTCTGTGCACTTAGGCAGTGACTTAACTTTTTATCCAAAAAAGACCCCAAAGGTATCTTGGAATGTCTTGAAATTGTACACAGTCATAGTCAAGCATGCCCTGAACAAGAATCCGTTGAATATATTTGCATATCTCTTGAAGAATATTTTTAATGAACTTTTGAAAATCAGGAAAGCGATCCATGCACTTGGACATTCCAAGTATGTTGGAATGTCTTGAAATTGTACTCAGTCATAGTCAACGACGCCCTGAACAAGAATCCGTTGAAAATATTTGCATATCGCTTAAGGAATATTTTTAATGAATTTTTGAAAATCAGGAAAGCGATCCATGCACTTAGGCAGTGACTTAACTTTTTTGTCAAAAAAGACCCCAAAAGTATCTTGGAATGTCTTGAAATTGTACACAGTCATAGTCAAGCATGCCCTGAACAAGAATCCGTTGAATATATTTGCATATCTCTTGAAGAATATTTTTAATGAATTTTTGAAAATCCGAAAAGCGATCCATGCACTTGGACATTCCAAGTATGTTGGAATGTTTTGAAATTGTACTCAGTCATAGTCAACGACGCCCTGAACAAGAATCCGTTGAAAATATTTGCATATCGCTTAAGGAATATTTTTAATGAATTTTTGAAAATCAGGAAAGCGATCCATGCACAGGCAGTGACTTAACTTTTTATTCAAAAAAGACCCCAAAAGTATCTTGGAATGTCTTGAAATTGTACACAGTCATAGTCAAGCATGCCCTGAACAAGAATCCGTTGAATATATTTGCATATCTCTTGAATAATATTTTTAATGAATTTTTGAAAATCCGAAAAGCGATCCATGCACTTGGACATTCCAAGTATGTTGGAATGTCTTGAAATTGTACTCAGTCATAGTCAACGACGCCCTGAACAAGAATCCGTTGAATATATTTGCATATCTCTTGAGGAATATTTTTAATGAATTTTTGAAAATCAGGAAAGCGATCCATGCACTTAGGCAGTGACTTAACTTTTGATGTTTTTGGGTTGTTTTTAAAGAATTAAAGCTGCAGGAGTTCATCCATGTCGTCCAGTCGCTGGAAACAAACGTTTGGACACCGTGGATCACACAGCAGGATATCAGGTGAGACGAAGGAAACGATCCATTTGCCCTGATGCACTTAGTGACTTGACTTTTTTTTTAAAAAAAACCCCAAAAGTAAATTGGAATGTCTTGAAATTGTACACAGTCATAGTCAAGCATGCCCTGAACAAGAATCCGTTGAATATATTTGCATATCTCTTGAAGAATATTTTTAATGAATTTATGAAAATCCGAAAAGCGATCCATGCACTTGGACATTCCAAGTATGTTGGAATGTCTTGAAATTGTACTCAGTCATAGTCAACGACGCCCTGAACAAGAATCAATTGAAAATATTTGCATATCTCTTAAGGAATATTTTTAATGAATTTTTGAAAATGAGGAAAGTCTGTGCACTTAGGCAGTGACTTAACTTTTTCTTCAAAAAAGACCCCAAAAGTATCTTGGAATGTCTTGAAATTGTACACAGTCATAGTCAAGCATGCCCTGAACAAGAATCCGTTGAATATATTTGCATATCTCTTGAAGAATATTTTTAATGAACTTTTGAAAATCAGGAAAGCGATCCATGCACTTGGACATTCCAAGTATGTTGGAATGTCTTGAAATTGTACTCAGTCATAGTCAACGACGCCCTGAACAAGAATCCGTTGAAAATATTTGCATATCGCTTAAGGAATATTTTTAATGAATTTTTGAAAATCAGGAAAGCGATCCATGCACTTAGGCAGTGACTTAACTTTTTTGTCAAAAAAGACCCCAAAAGTATCTTGGAATGTCTTGAAATTGTACACAGTCATAGTCAAGCATGCCCTGAACAAGAATCCGTTGAATATATTTGCATATCTCTTGAAGAATATTTTTAATGAATTTTTGAAAATCCGAAAAGCGATCCATGCACTTGGACATTCCAAGTATGTTGGAATGTTTTGAAATTGTACTCAGTCATAGTCAACGACGCCCTGAACAAGAATCCGTTGAAAATATTTGCATATCGCTTAAGGAATATTTTTAATGAATTTTTGAAAATCAGGAAAGCGATCCATGCACTTAGGCAGTGACTTAACTTTTTATTCAAAAAAGACCCCAAAAGTATCTTGGAATGTCTTGAAATTGTACACAGTCATAGTCAAGCATGCCCTGAACAAGAATCCGTTGAATATATTTGCATATCTCTTAAAGAATATTTTTAATGAATTTTTGAAAATCCGAAAAGCGATCCATGCACTTGGACATTCCAAGTATGTTGGAATGTCTTGAAATTGTACTCAGTCATAGTCAACGACGCCCTGAACAAGAATCCGTTGAATATATTTGCATATCTCTTGAGGAATATTTTTAATGAATTTTTGAAAATCAGGAAAGCGATCCATGCACTTAGGCAGTGACTTAACTTTTGATGTTTTTGGGTTGTTTTTAAAGAATTAAAGCTGCAGGAGTTCATCCATGTCGTCCAGTCGCTGGAAACAAACGTTTGGACACCGTGGATCACACAGCAGGATATCAGGTGAGACGAAGGAAACGATCCATTTGCCCTGATGCACTTAGTGACTTGACTTTTTTTTTTAAAAAAAACCCAAAAGTAAATTGGAATGTCTTGAAATTGTACACAGTCATAGTCAAGCATGCCCTGAACAAGAATCCGTTGAATATATTTGCATATCTCTTGAAGAATATTTTTAATGAATTTATGAAAATCCGAAAAGCGATCCATGCACTTGGACATTCCAAGTATGTTGGAATGTCTTGAAATTGTACTCAGTCATAGTCAACGACGCCCTGAACAAGAATCAATTGAAAATATTTGCATATCTCTTAAGGAATATTTTTAATGAATTTTTGAAAATGAGGAAAGTCTGTGCACTTAGGCAGTGACTTAACTTTTTCTTCAAAAAAGACCCCAAAAGTATCTTGGAATGTCTTGAAATTGTACACAGTCATAGTCAAGCATGCCCTGAACAAGAATCCGTTGAATATATTTGCATATCTCTTGAAGAATATTTTTAATGAACTTTTGAAAATCAGGAAAGCGATCCATGCACTTGGACATTCCAAGTATGTTGGAATGTCTTGAAATTGTACTCAGTCATAGTCAACGACGCCCTGAACAAGAATCCGTTGAAAATATTTGCATATCGCTTAAGGAATATTTTTAATGAATTTTTGAAAATCAGGAAAGCGATCCATGCACTTAGGCAGTGACTTAACTTTTTTGTCAAAAAAGACCCCAAAAGTATCTTGGAATGTCTTGAAATTGTACACAGTCATAGTCAAGCATGCCCTGAACAAGAATCCGTTGAATATATTTGCATATCTCTTGAAGAATATTTTTAATGAATTTTTGAAAATCCGAAAAGCGATCCATGCACTTGGACATTCCAAGTATGTTGGAATGTTTTGAAATTGTACTCAGTCATAGTCAACGACGCCCTGAACAAGAATCCGTTGAAAATATTTGCATATCGCTTAAGGAATATTTTTAATGAATTTTTGAAAATCAGGAAAGCGATCCATGCACTTAGGCAGTGACTTAACTTTTTATTCAAAAAAGACCCCAAAAGTATCTTGGAATGTCTTGAAATTGTACACAGTCATAGTCAAGCATGCCCTGAACAAGAATCCGTTGAATATATTTGCATATCTCTTAAAGAATATTTTTAATGAATTTTTGAAAATCCGAAAAGCGATCCATGCACTTGGACATTCCAAGTATGTTGGAATGTCTTGAAATTGTACTCAGTCATAGTCAACGACGCCCTGAACAAGAATCCGTTGAATATATTTGCATATCTCTTGAGGAATATTTTTAATGAATTTTTGAAAATCAGGAAAGCGATCCATGCACTTAGGCAGTGACTTAACTTTTGATGTTTTTGGGTTGTTTTTAAAGAATTAAAGCTGCAGGAGTTCATCCATGTCGTCCAGTCGCTGGAAACAAACGTTTGGACACCGTGGATCACACAGCAGGATATCAGGTGAGACGAAGGAAACGATCCATTTGCCCTGATGCACTTAGTGACTTGACTTTTTTTTTTAAAAAAAACCCAAAAGTAAATTGGAATGTCTTGAAATTGTACACAGTCATAGTCAAGCATGCCCTGAACAAGAATCCGTTGAATATATTTGCATATCTCTTGAAGAATATTTTTAATGAATTTATGAAAATCCGAAAAGCGATCCATGCACTTGGACATTCCAAGTATGTTGGAATGTCTTGAAATTGTACTCAGTCATAGTCAACGACGCCCTGAACAAGAATCCGTTGAAAATATTTGCATATCGCTTAAGGAATATTTTTAATGAATTTTTGAAAATCAGGAAAGCGATCCATGCACTTAGGCAGTGACTTAACTTTTTTGTCAAAAAAGACCCCAAAAGTATCTTGGAATGTCTTGAAATTGTACACAGTCATAGTCAAGCATGCCCTGAACAAGAATCCGTTGAATATATTTGCATATCTCTTGAAGAATATTTTTAATGAATTTTTGAAAATCCGAAAAGCGATCCATGCACTTGGACATTCCAAGTATGTTGGAATGTCTTGAAATTGTACTCAGTCATAGTCAACGACGCCCTGAACAAGAATCCGTTGAAAATATTTGCATATCGTTTAAGGAATATTTTTAAAGAATTTCTGAAATTCAGGAAAGCGATCCATGCACTTAGGCAGTGACTTAACTTTTTCGTCAAAAAAGACCCCAAAAGTATCTTGGAATGTCTTGAAATTGTACACAGTCATAGTCAAGCATGCCCTGAACAAGAATCCGTTGAATATATTTGCATATCTCTTGAAGAATATTTTTAATGAATTTTTGAAAATCCGGAAAGCGATCCATGCACTTGGACATTCCAAGTATGTTGGAAAGTCTTGAAATTGTACTCGGTCATAGTCAACGACGCCCTGAACAAGAATCCATTGAAAATATTTGCATATCTCTTAAGGAATATTTTTAATGAATTTTTGAAAATGATGAAAGTCTGTGCACTTAGGCAGTGACTTAACTTTTTATTCAAAAAAGACCCCAAAAGTATCTTGGAATGTCTTGAAATTGTACACAGTCATAGTCAAGCATGCCCTGAACAAGAATCCGTTGAATATATTTGCATATCTCTTGAAGAATATTTTTAATGAACTTTTGAAAATCAGGAAAGCGATCCATGCACTTGGACATTCCAAGTATGTTGAAATGTCTTGAAATTGTACTCAGTCATAGTCAACGACGCCCTGAACAAGAATCCGTTGAAAATATTTGCATATCGCTTAAGGAATATTTTTAATGAATTTTTGAAAATCAGGAAAGCGATCCATGCACTTAGGCAGTGACTTAACTTTTTCGTCAAAAAAGACCCCAAAAGTATCTTGGAATGTCTTGAAATTGTACACAGTCATAGTCAAGCATGCCCTGAACAAGAATCCGTTGAATATATTTGCATATCTCTTGAAGAATATTTTTAATGAATTTTTGAAAATCCGAAAAGCGATCCATGCACTTGGACATTCCAAGTATGTTGGAATGTCTTGAAATTGTACTCAGTCATAGTCAACGACGCCCTGAACAAGAATCCGTTGAAAATATTTGCATATCGCTTAAGGAATATTTTTAATGAATTTTTGAAAATCAGGAAAGCGATTCATGCACTTAGGCAGTGACTTAACTTTTTTGTCAAAAAAGACCCCAAAAGTATCTTGGAATGTCTTGAAATTGTACACAGTCATAGTCAAGCATGCCCTGAACAAGAATCCGTTGAATATATTTGCATATCTCTTGAAGAATATTTTTAATGAATTTTTGAAAATCCGAAAAGCGATCCATGCACTTGGACATTCCAAGTATGTTGGAATGTCTTGAAATTGTACTCAGTCATAGTCAACGACGCCCTGAACAAGAATCAATTGAAAATATTTGCATATCGCTTAAGGAATATTTTTAATGAATTTTTGAAAATCAGGAAAGCGATCCATGCACTTAGGCAGTGACTTAACTTTTTTGTCAAAAAAGACCCCAAAAGTATATTGGAATGTCTTGAAATTGTACACAGTCATAGTCAAGCATGCCCTGAACAAGAATCCGTTGAATATATTTGCATATCTCTTGAAGAATATTTTTAATGAATTTTTGAAAATCCAAAAAGCGATCCATGCACTTGGACATTCCAAGTATGTTGGAATGTCTTGAAATTGTACTCAGTCATAGTCAACGACGCCCTGAACAAGAATCAATTGAAAATATTTGCATATCTCTTAAGGAATATTTTTAATGAATTTTTGAAAATGAGGAAAGTCTGTGCACTTAGGCAGTGACTTAACTTTTTATTCAAAAAAGACCCCAAAAGTATCCTGGAATGTCTTGAAATTGTACACAGTCATAGTCAAGCATGCCCTGAACAAGAATCCGTTGAATATATTTGCATATCTCTTGAAGAATATTTTGAATGAATTTTTGAAAATCCGAAAAGCGATCCATGCACTTGGACATTCAAAGTATGTTGGAATGTCTTGAAATTGTACTCAGTCATAGTCAACGACGCCCTGAACAAGAATCCGTTGAAAATATTTGCATATCGTTTAAGGAATATTTTTAAAGAATTTCTGAAAATCAGGAAAGCGATCCATGCACTTAGGCAGTGACTTAACTTTTTCGTCAAAAAAGACCCCAAAAGTATCTTGGAATGTCTTGAAATTGTACACAGTCATAGTCAAGCATGCCCTGAACAAGAATCCGTTGAATATATTTGCATATCTCTTGAAGAATATTTTTAATGAACTTTTGAAAATCAGGAAAGCGATCCATGCACTTGGACATTCCAAGTATGTTGGAATGTCTTGAAATTGTACTCAGTCATAGTCAACGACGCCCTGAACAAGAATCCGTTGAATATATTTGCATATCTCTTGAGGAATATTTTTAATGAATTTTTGAAAATCAGGAAAGCGATCCATGCACTTAGGCAGTGACTTAACTTTTGATGTTTTTGGGTTGTTTTTAAAGAATTAAAGCTGCAGGAGTTCATCCATGTCGTCCAGTCGCTGGAAACAAACGTTTGGACACCGTGGATCACACAGCAGGATATCAGGTGAGACGAAGGAAACGATCCATTTGCCCTGATGCACTTAGTGACTTGACTTTTTTTTTTAAAAAAAACCCAAAAGTAAATTGGAATGTCTTGAAATTGTACACAGTCATAGTCAAGCATGCCCTGAACAAGAATCCGTTGAATATATTTGCATATCTCTTGAAGAATATTTTTAATGAATTTATGAAAATCCGAAAAGCGATCCATGCACTTGGACATTCCAAGTATGTTGGAATGTCTTGAAATTGTACTCAGTCATAGTCAACGACGCCCTGAACAAGAATCCGTTGAAAATATTTGCATATCGCTTAAGGAATATTTTTAATGAATTTTTGAAAATCAGGAAAGCGATCCATGCACTTAGGCAGTGACTTAACTTTTTTGTCAAAAAAGACCCCAAAAGTATCTTGGAATGTCTTGAAATTGTACACAGTCATAGTCAAGCATGCCCTGAACAAGAATCCGTTGAATATATTTGCATATCTCTTGAAGAATATTTTTAATGAATTTTTGAAAATCCGAAAAGCGATCCATGCACTTGGACATTCCAAGTATGTTGGAATGTCTTGAAATTGTACTCAGTCATAGTCAACGACGCCCTGAACAAGAATCCGTTGAAAATATTTGCATATCGTTTAAGGAATATTTTTAAAGAATTTCTGAAATTCAGGAAAGCGATCCATGCACTTAGGCAGTGACTTAACTTTTTCGTCAAAAAAGACCCCAAAAGTATCTTGGAATGTCTTGAAATTGTACACAGTCATAGTCAAGCATGCCCTGAACAAGAATCCGTTGAATATATTTGCATATCTCTTGAAGAATATTTTTAATGAATTTTTGAAAATCCGGAAAGCGATCCATGCACTTGGACATTCCAAGTATGTTGGAAAGTCTTGAAATTGTACTCGGTCATAGTCAACGACGCCCTGAACAAGAATCCATTGAAAATATTTGCATATCTCTTAAGGAATATTTTTAATGAATTTTTGAAAATGATGAAAGTCTGTGCACTTAGGCAGTGACTTAACTTTTTATTCAAAAAAGACCCCAAAAGTATCTTGGAATGTCTTGAAATTGTACACAGTCATAGTCAAGCATGCCCTGAACAAGAATCCGTTGAATATATTTGCATATCTCTTGAAGAATATTTTTAATGAACTTTTGAAAATCAGGAAAGCGATCCATGCACTTGGACATTCCAAGTATGTTGAAATGTCTTGAAATTGTACTCAGTCATAGTCAACGACGCCCTGAACAAGAATCCGTTGAAAATATTTGCATATCGCTTAAGGAATATTTTTAATGAATTTTTGAAAATCAGGAAAGCGATCCATGCACTTAGGCAGTGACTTAACTTTTTCGTCAAAAAAGACCCCAAAAGTATCTTGGAATGTCTTGAAATTGTACACAGTCATAGTCAAGCATGCCCTGAACAAGAATCCGTTGAATATATTTGCATATCTCTTGAAGAATATTTTTAATGAATTTTTGAAAATCCGAAAAGCGATCCATGCACTTGGACATTCCAAGTATGTTGGAATGTCTTGAAATTGTACTCAGTCATAGTCAACGACGCCCTGAACAAGAATCCGTTGAAAATATTTGCATATCGCTTAAGGAATATTTTTAATGAATTTTTGAAAATCAGGAAAGCGATTCATGCACTTAGGCAGTGACTTAACTTTTTTGTCAAAAAAGACCCCAAAAGTATCTTGGAATGTCTTGAAATTGTACACAGTCATAGTCAAGCATGCCCTGAACAAGAATCCGTTGAATATATTTGCATATCTCTTGAAGAATATTTTTAATGAATTTTTGAAAATCCGAAAAGCGATCCATGCACTTGGACATTCCAAGTATGTTGGAATGTCTTGAAATTGTACTCAGTCATAGTCAACGACGCCCTGAACAAGAATCAATTGAAAATATTTGCATATCGCTTAAGGAATATTTTTAATGAATTTTTGAAAATCAGGAAAGCGATCCATGCACTTAGGCAGTGACTTAACTTTTTTGTCAAAAAAGACCCCAAAAGTATATTGGAATGTCTTGAAATTGTACACAGTCATAGTCAAGCATGCCCTGAACAAGAATCCGTTGAATATATTTGCATATCTCTTGAAGAATATTTTTAATGAATTTTTGAAAATCCAAAAAGCGATCCATGCACTTGGACATTCCAAGTATGTTGGAATGTCTTGAAATTGTACTCAGTCATAGTCAACGACGCCCTGAACAAGAATCAATTGAAAATATTTGCATATCTCTTAAGGAATATTTTTAATGAATTTTTGAAAATGAGGAAAGTCTGTGCACTTAGGCAGTGACTTAACTTTTTATTCAAAAAAGACCCCAAAAGTATCCTGGAATGTCTTGAAATTGTACACAGTCATAGTCAAGCATGCCCTGAACAAGAATCCGTTGAATATATTTGCATATCTCTTGAAGAATATTTTGAATGAATTTTTGAAAATCCGAAAAGCGATCCATGCACTTGGACATTCAAAGTATGTTGGAATGTCTTGAAATTGTACTCAGTCATAGTCAACGACGCCCTGAACAAGAATCCGTTGAAAATATTTGCATATCGTTTAAGGAATATTTTTAAAGAATTTCTGAAAATCAGGAAAGCGATCCATGCACTTAGGCAGTGACTTAACTTTTTCGTCAAAAAAGACCCCAAAAGTATCTTGGAATGTCTTGAAATTGTACACAGTCATAGTCAAGCATGCCCTGAACAAGAATCCGTTGAATATATTTGCATATCTCTTGAAGAATATTTTTAATGAATTTTTGAAAATCCGAAAAGCGATCCATGCACTTGGACATTCCAAGTATGCTGGAATGTCTTGAAATTGTACTCGGTCATAGTCAACGACGCCCTGAACAAGAATCCATTGAAAATATTTGCATATCTCTTAAGGAATATTTTTAATGAATTTTTGAAAATGATGAAAGTCTGTGCACTTAGGCAGTGACTTAACTTTTTATCCAAAAAAGACCCCAAAGGTATCTTGGAATGTCTTGAAATTGTACACAGTCATAGTCAAGCATGCCCTGAACAAGAATCCGTTGAATATATTTGCATATCTCTTGAAGAATATTTTTAATGAACTTTTGAAAATCAGGAAAGCGATCCATGCACTTGGACATTCCAAGTATGTTGGAATGTCTTGAAATTGTACTCAGTCATAGTCAACGACGCCCTGAACAAGAATCCGTTGAAAATATTTGCATATCGTTTAAGGAATATTTTTAAAGAATTTCTGAAAATCAGGAAAGCGATCCATGCACTTAGGCAGTGACTTAACTTTTTCGTCAAAAAAGACCCCAAAAGTATCTTGGAATGTCTTGAAATTGTACACAGTCATAGTCAAGCATGCCCTGAACAAGAATCCGTTGAATATATTTGCATATCTCTTGAAGAATATTTTTAATGAATTTTTGAAAATCCGGAAAGCGATCCATGCACTTGGACATTCCAAGTATGTTGGAAAGTCTTGAAATTGTACTCGGTCATAGTCAACGACGCCCTGAACAAGAATCCATTGAAAATATTTGCATATCTCTTAAGGAATATTTTTAATGAATTTTTGAAAATGATGAAAGTCTGTGCACTTAGGCAGTGACTTAACTTTTTATTCAAAAAAGACCCCAAAAGTATCTTGGAATGTCTTGAAATTGTACACAGTCATAGTCAAGCATGCCCTGAACAAGAATCCGTTGAATATATTTGCATATCTCTTGAAGAATATTTTTAATGAACTTTTGAAAATCAGGAAAGCGATCCATGCACTTGGACATTCCAAGTATGTTGAAATGTCTTGAAATTGTACTCAGTCATAGTCAACGACGCCCTGAACAAGAATCCGTTGAAAATATTTGCATATCGCTTAAGGAATATTTTTAATGAATTTTTGAAAATCAGGAAAGCGATCCATGCACTTAGGCAGTGACTTAACTTTTTCGTCAAAAAAGACCCCAAAAGTATCTTGGAATGTCTTGAAATTGTACACAGTCATAGTCAAGCATGCCCTGAACAAGAATCCGTTGAATATATTTGCATATCTCTTGAAGAATATTTTTAATGAATTTTTGAAAATCCGAAAAGCGATCCATGCACTTGGACATTCCAAGTATGTTGGAATGTCTTGAAATTGTACTCAGTCATAGTCAACGACGCCCTGAACAAGAATCAATTGAAAATATTTGCATATCGCTTAAGGAATATTTTTAATGAATTTTTGAAAATCAGGAAAGCGATCCATGCACTTAGGCAGTGACTTAACTTTTTTGTCAAAAAAGACCCCAAAAGTATCCTGGAATGTCTTGAAATTGTACACAGTCATAGTCAAGCATGCCCTGAACAAGAATCCGTTGAATATATTTGCATATCTCTTGAAGAATATTTTTAATGAATTTTTGAAAATCCGAAAAGCGATCCATGCACTTGGACATTCCAAGTATGTTGGAATGTCTTGAAATTGTACTCAGTCATAGTCAACGACGCCCTGAACAAGAATCAATTGAAAATATTTGCATATCTCTTAAGGAATATTTTTAATGAATTTTTGAAAATGAGGAAAGTCTGTGCACTTAGGCAGTGACTTAACTTTTTATTCAAAAAAGACCCCAAAAGTATCCTGGAATGTCTTGAAATTGTACACAGTCATAGTCAACGACGCCCTGAACAAGAATCCGTTGAAAATATTTGCATATCGTTTAAGGAATATTTTTAAAGAATTTCTGAAAATCAGGAAAGCGATCCATGCACTTGGACATTCCAAGTATGTTGAAATGTCTTGAAATTGTACTCAGTCATAGTCAACGACGCCCTGAACAAGAATCCGTTGAAAATATTTGCATATCGCTTAAGGAATATTTTTAATGAATTTTTGAAAATCAGGAAAGCGATCCATGCACTTAGGCAGTGACTTAACTTTTTCGTCAAAAAAGACCCCAAAAGTATCTTGGAATGTCTTGAAATTGTACACAGTCATAGTCAAGCATGCCCTGAACAAGAATCCGTTGAATATATTTGCATATCTCTTGAAGAATATTTTTAATGAATTTTTGAAAATCCGAAAAGCGATCCATGCACTTGGACATTCCAAGTATGTTGGAATGTCTTGAAATTGTACTCAGTCATAGTCAACGACGCCCTGAACAAGAATCAATTGAAAATATTTGCATATCGCTTAAGGAATATTTTTAATGAATTTTTGAAAATCAGGAAAGCGATTCATGCACTTAGGCAGTGACTTAACTTTTTTGTCAAAAAAGACCCCAAAAGTATCTTGGAATGTCTTGAAATTGTACACAGTCATAGTCAAGCATGCCCTGAACAAGAATCCGTTGAATATATTTGCATATCTCTTGAAGAATATTTTTAATGAATTTTTGAAAATCCGAAAAGCGATCCATGCACTTGGACATTCCAAGTATGTTGGAATGTCTTGAAATTGTACTCAGTCATAGTCAACGACGCCCTGAACAAGAATCAATTGAAAATATTTGCATATCTCTTAAGGAATATTTTTAATGAATTTTTGAAAATGAGGAAAGTCTGTGCACTTAGGCAGTGACTTAACTTTTTATTCAAAAAAGACCCCAAAAGTATCCTGGAATGTCTTGAAATTGTACACAGTCATAGTCAAGCATGCCCTGAACAAGAATCCGTTGAATATATTTGCATATCTCTTGAAGAATATTTTTAATGAACTTTTGAAAATCAGGAAAGCGATCCATGCACTTGGACATTCCAAGTATGTTGGAATGTCTTGAAATTGTACTCAGTCATAGTCAACGACGCCCTGAACAAGAATCCGTTGAAAATATTTGCATATCGTTTAAGGAATATTTTTAAAGAATTTCTGAAAATCAGGAAAGCGATCCATGCACTTAGGCAGTGACTTAACTTTTTCGTCAAAAAAGACCCCAAAAGTATCTTGGAATGTCTTGAAATTGTACACAGTCATAGTCAAGCATGCCCTGAACAAGAATCCGTTGAATATATTTGCATATCTCTTGAAGAATATTTTTAATGAATTTTTGAAAATCCGAAAAGCGATCCATGCACTTGGACATTCCAAGTATGTTGGAATGTCTTGAAATTGTACTCGGTCATAGTCAACGACGCCCTGAACAAGAATCCATTGAAAATATTTGCATATCTCTTAAGGAATATTTTTAATGAATTTTTGAAAATGATGAAAGTCTGTGCACTTAGGCAGTGACTTAACTTTTTATCCAAAAAAGACCCCAAAGGTATCTTGGAATGTCTTGAAATTGTACACAGTCATAGTCAAGCATGCCCTGAACAAGAATCCGTTGAATATATTTGCATATCTCTTGAAGAATATTTTTAATGAACTTTTGAAAATCAGGAAAGCGATCCATGCACTTGGACATTCCAAGTATGTTGGAATGTCTTGAAATTGTACTCAGTCATAGTCAACGACGCCCTGAACAAGAATCCGTTGAAAATATTTGCATATCGTTTAAGGAATATTTTTAAAGAATTTCTGAAAATCAGGAAAGCGATCCATGCACTTAGGCAGTGACTTAACTTTTTCGTCAAAAAAGACCCCAAAAGTATCTTGGAATGTCTTGAAATTGTACACAGTCATAGTCAAGCATGCCCTGAACAAGAATCCGTTGAATATATTTGCATATCTCTTGAAGAATATTTTTAATGAATTTTTGAAAATCCGGAAAGCGATCCATGCACTTGGACATTCCAAGTATGTTGGAAAGTCTTGAAATTGTACTCGGTCATAGTCAACGACGCCCTGAACAAGAATCCATTGAAAATATTTGCATATCTCTTAAGGAATATTTTTAATGAATTTTTGAAAATGATGAAAGTCTGTGCACTTAGGCAGTGACTTAACTTTTTATTCAAAAAAGACCCCAAAAGTATCTTGGAATGTCTTGAAATTGTACACAGTCATAGTCAAGCATGCCCTGAACAAGAATCCGTTGAATATATTTGCATATCTCTTGAAGAATATTTTTAATGAACTTTTGAAAATCAGGAAAGCGATCCATGCACTTGGACATTCCAAGTATGTTGAAATGTCTTGAAATTGTACTCAGTCATAGTCAACGACGCCCTGAACAAGAATCCGTTGAAAATATTTGCATATCGCTTAAGGAATATTTTTAATGAATTTTTGAAAATCAGGAAAGCGATCCATGCACTTAGGCAGTGACTTAACTTTTTCGTCAAAAAAGACCCCAAAAGTATCTTGGAATGTCTTGAAATTGTACACAGTCATAGTCAAGCATGCCCTGAACAAGAATCCGTTGAATATATTTGCATATCTCTTGAAGAATATTTTTAATGAATTTTTGAAAATCCGAAAAGCGATCCATGCACTTGGACATTCCAAGTATGTTGGAATGTCTTGAAATTGTACTCAGTCATAGTCAACGACGCCCTGAACAAGAATCCGTTGAAAATATTTGCATATCGCTTAAGGAATATTTTTAATGAATTTTTGAAAATCAGGAAAGCGATTCATGCACTTAGGCAGTGACTTAACTTTTTTGTCAAAAAAGACCCCAAAAGTATCTTGGAATGTCTTGAAATTGTACACAGTCATAGTCAAGCATGCCCTGAACAAGAATCCGTTGAATATATTTGCATATCTCTTGAAGAATATTTTTAATGAATTTTTGAAAATCCGAAAAGCGATCCATGCACTTGGACATTCCAAGTATGTTGGAATGTCTTGAAATTGTACTCAGTCATAGTCAACGACGCCCTGAACAAGAATCAATTGAAAATATTTGCATATCTCTTAAGGAATATTTTTAATGAATTTTTGAAAATGAGGAAAGTCTGTGCACTTAGGCAGTGACTTAACTTTTTATTCAAAAAAGACCCCAAAAGTATCCTGGAATGTCTTGAAATTGTACACAGTCATAGTCAAGCATGCCCTGAACAAGAATCCGTTGAATATATTTGCATATCTCTTGAAGAATATTTTTAATGAACTTTTGAAAATCAGGAAAGCGATCCATGCACTTGGACATTCCAAGTATGTTGGAATGTCTTGAAATTGTACTCAGTCATAGTCAACGACGCCCTGAACAAGAATCCGTTGAAAATATTTGCATATCGTTTAAGGAATATTTTTAAAGAATTTCTGAAAATCAGGAAAGCGATCCATGCACTTAGGCAGTGACTTAACTTTTTCGTCAAAAAAGACCCCAAAAGTATCTTGGAATGTCTTGAAATTGTACACAGTCATAGTCAAGCATGCCCTGAACAAGAATCCGTTGAATATATTTGCATATCTCTTGAAGAATATTTTTAATGAATTTTTGAAAATCCGAAAAGCGATCCATGCACTTGGACATTCCAAGTATGTTGGAATGTCTTGAAATTGTACTCGGTCATAGTCAACGACGCCCTGAACAAGAATCCATTGAAAATATTTGCATATCTCTTAAGGAATATTTTTAATGAATTTTTGAAAATGATGAAAGTCTGTGCACTTAGGCAGTGACTTAACTTTTTATCCAAAAAAGACCCCAAAGGTATCTTGGAATGTCTTGAAATTGTACACAGTCATAGTCAAGCATGCCCTGAACAAGAATCCGTTGAATATATTTGCATATCTCTTGAAGAATATTTTTAATGAACTTTTGAAAATCAGGAAAGCGATCCATGCACTTGGACATTCCAAGTATGTTGGAATGTCTTGAAATTGTACTCAGTCATAGTCAACGACGCCCTGAACAAGAATCCGTTGAAAATATTTGCATATCGTTTAAGGAATATTTTTAAAGAATTTCTGAAAATCAGGAAAGCGATCCATGCACTTAGGCAGTGACTTAACTTTTTCGTCAAAAAAGACCCCAAAAGTATCTTGGAATGTCTTGAAATTGTACACAGTCATAGTCAAGCATGCCCTGAACAAGAATCCGTTGAATATATTTGCATATCTCTTGAAGAATATTTTTAATGAATTTTTGAAAATCAGGAAAGCGATCCATGCACTTGGACATTCCAAGTATGTTGGAATGTCTTGAAATTGTACTCAGTCATAGTCAACAACGCCCTGAACAAGAATCCATTGAAAATATTTGCATATCTCTTAAGGAATATTTTTAATGAATTTTTGAAAATGAGGAAAGTCTGTGCACTTAGGCAGTGACTTAACTTTTTATTCAAAAAAGACCCCAAAAGTATCTTGGAATGTCTTGAAATTGTACACAGTCATAGTCAAGCATGCCCTGAACAAGAATCCGTTGAATATATTTGCATATCTCTTGAAGAATATTTTTAATGAACTTTTGAAAATCAGGAAAGCGATCCATGCACTTGGACATTCCAAGTATGTTGGAATGTTTTGAAATTGTACTCAGTCAGAGTCAACGACGCCCTGAACAAGAATCCGTTGAAAATATTTGCATATCGCTTAAGGAATATTTTTAATGAATTTTTGAAAATCAGAAAAGCGATCCATGCACTTAGGCAGTGACTTAACTTTTTTGTCAAAAAAGACCCCAAAAGTATCTTGGAATGTCTTGAAATTGTACACAGTCATAGTCAAGCATGCCCTGAACAAGAATCCGTTGAATATATTTGCATATCTCTTGAAGAATATTTTTAATGAATTTTTGAAAATCCGAAAAGCGATCCATGCACTTGGACATTCCAAGTATGTTGGAATGTCTTGAAATTGTACTCAGTCATAGTCAACGACGCCCTGAACAAGAATCAATTGAAAATATTTGCATATCTCTTAAGGAATATTTTTAATGAATTTTTGAAAATGAGGAAAGTCTGTGCACTTAGGCAGTGACTTAACTTTTTATTCAAAAAAGACCCCAAAAGTATCTTGGAATGTCTTGAAATTGTACACAGTCATAGTCAAGCATGCCCTGAACAAGAATCCGTTGAATATATTTGCATATCTCTTGAAGAATATTTTTAATGAACTTTTGAAAATCAGGAAAGCGATCCATGCACTTGGACATTCCAAGTATGTTGGAATGTCTTGAAATTGTACTCAGTCATAGTCAACGACGCCCTGAACAATAATCCGTTGAAAATATTTGCATATCGTTTAAGGAATATTTTTAAAGAATTTCTGAAAATCAGGAAAGCGATCCATGCACTTAGGCAGTGACTTAACTTTTTCGTCAAAAAAGACCCCAAAAGTATCTTGGAATGTCTTGAAATTGTACACAGTCATAGTCAAGCATGCCCTGAACAAGAATCCATTGAATATATTTGCATATCTCTTGAAGAATATTTTTAATGAATTTTTGAAAATCCGGAAAGCGATCCATGCACTTGGACATTCCAAGTATGTTGGAATGTCTTGAAATTGTACTAGGTCATAGTCAACGACGCCCTGAACAAGAATCCATTGAAAATATTTGCATATCTCTTAAGGAATATTTTTAATGAATTTTTGAAAATGATGAAAGTCTGTGCACTTCGGCAGTGACTTAACTTTTTATCCAAAAAAGACCCCAAAGGTATCTTGGAATGTCTTGAAATTGTACACAGTCATAGTCAAGCATGCCCTGAACAAGAATCCATTGAATATATTTGCATATCTCTTGAAGAATATTTTTAATGAATTTTTGAAAATCCGGAAAGCGATCCATGCACTTGGACATTCCAAGTATGTTGGAATGTCTTGAAATTGTACTCGGTCATAGTCAACGACGCCCTGAACAAGAATCCATTGAAAATATTTGCATATCTCTTAAGGAATATTTTTAATGAATTTTTGAAAATGATGAAAGTCTGTGCACTTAGGCAGTGACTTAACTTTTTATCCAAAAAAGACCCCAAAGGTATCTTGGAATGTCTTGAAATTGTACACAGTCATAGTCAAGCATGCCCTGAACAAGAATCCGTTGAATATATTTGCATATCTCTTGAAAAATATTTTTAATGAACTTTTGAAAATCAGGAAAGCGATCCATGCACTTGGACATTCCAAGTATGTTGGAATGTTTTGAAATTGTACTCAGTCAGAGTCAACGACGCCCTGAACAAGAATCCGTTGAAAATATTTGCATATCGCTTAAGGAATATTTTTAATGAATTTTTGAAAATCAGAAAAGCGATCCATGCACTTAGGCAGTGACTTAACTTTTTTGTCAAAAAAGACCCCAAAAGTATCTTGGAATGTCTTGAAATTGTACACAGTCATAGTCAAGCATGCCCTGAACAAGAATCCGTTGAATATATTTGCATATCTCTTGAAGAATATTTTTAATGAATTTTTGAAAATCCGAAAAGCGATCCATGCACTTGGACATTCCAAGTATGTTGGAATGTCTTGAAATTGTACTCAGTCATAGTCAACGACGCCCTGAACAAGAATCAATTGAAAATATTTGCATATCTCTTAAGGAATATTTTTAATGAATTTTTGAAAATGAGGAAAGTCTGTGCACTTAGGCAGTGACTTAACTTTTTATTCAAAAAAGACCCCAAAAGTATCTTGGAATGTCTTGAAATTGTACACAGTCATAGTCAAGCATGCCCTGAACAAGAATCCGTTGAATATATTTGCATATCTCTTGAAGAATATTTTTAATGAACTTTTGAAAATCAGGAAAGCGATCCATGCACTTGGACATTCCAAGTATGTTGGAATGTCTTGAAATTGTACTCAGTCATAGTCAACGACGCCCTGAACAAGAATCCGTTGAAAATATTTGCATATCGTTTAAGGAATATTTTTAAAGAATTTCTGAAAATCAGGAAAGCGATCCATGCACTTAGGCAGTGACTTAACTTTTTCGTCAAAAAAGACCCCAAAAGTATCTTGGAATGTCTTGAAATTGTACACAGTCATAGTCAAGCATGCCCTGAACAAGAATCCATTGAATATATTTGCATATCTCTTGAAGAATATTTTTAATGAATTTTTGAAAATCCGGAAAGCGATCCATGCACTTGGACATTCCAAGTATGTTGGAATGTCTTGAAATTGTACTAGGTCATAGTCAACGACGCCCTGAACAAGAATCCATTGAAAATATTTGCATATCTCTTAAGGAATATTTTTAATGAATTTTTGAAAATGATGAAAGTCTGTGCACTTCGGCAGTGACTTAACTTTTTATCCAAAAAAGACCCCAAAGGTATCTTGGAATGTCTTGAAATTGTACACAGTCATAGTCAAGCATGCCCTGAACAAGAATCCATTGAATATATTTGCATATCTCTTGAAGAATATTTTTAATGAATTTTTGAAAATCCGGAAAGCGATCCATGCACTTGGACATTCCAAGTATGTTGGAATGTCTTGAAATTGTACTCGGTCATAGTCAACGACGCCCTGAACAAGAATCCATTGAAAATATTTGCATATCTCTTAAGGAATATTTTTAATGAATTTTTGAAAATGATGAAAGTCTGTGCACTTAGGCAGTGACTTAACTTTTTATCCAAAAAAGACCCCAAAGGTATCTTGGAATGTCTTGAAATTGTACACAGTCATAGTCAAGCATGCCCTGAACAAGAATCCGTTGAAAATATTTGCATATCGTTTAAGGAATATTTTTAAAGAATTTCTGAAAATCAGGAAAGCGATCCATGCACTTAGGCAGTGACTTAACTTTTTCGTCAAAAAAGACCCCAAAAGTATCTTGGAATGTCTTGAAATTGTACACAGTCATAGTCAAGCATGCCCTGAACAAGAATCCATTGAATATATTTGCATATCTCTTGAAGAATATTTTTAATGAATTTTTGAAAATCCGGAAAGCGATCCATGCACTTGGACATTCCAAGTATGTTGGAATGTCTTGAAATTGTACTAGGTCATAGTCAACGACGCCCTGAACAAGAATTTATTGAAAATATTTGCATATCTCTTAAGGAATATTTTTAATGAATTTTTGAAAATGATGAAAGTCTGTGCACTTCGGCAGTGACTTAACTTTTTATCCAAAAAAGACCCCAAAGGTATCTTGGAATGTCTTGAAATTGTACACAGTCATAGTCAAGCATGCCCTGAACAAGAATCCATTGAATATATTTGCATATCTCTTGAAGAATATTTTTAATGAATTTTTGAAAATCCGGAAAGCGATCCATGCACTTGGACATTCCAAGTATGTTGGAATGTCTTGAAATTGTACTCGGTCATAGTCAACGACGCCCTGAACAAGAATCCATTGAAAATATTTGCATATCTCTTAAGGAATATTTTTAATGAATTTTTGAAAATGATGAAAGTCTGTGCACTTAGGCAGTGACTTAACTTTTTATCCAAAAAAGACCCCAAAGGTATCTTGGAATGTCTTGAAATTGTACACAGTCATAGTCAAGCATGCCCTGAACAAGAATCCGTTGAATATATTTGCATATCTCTTGAAGAATATTTTTAATGAACTTTTGAAAATCAGGAAAGCGATCCATGCACTTGGACATTCCAAGTATGTTGGAATGTCTTGAAATTGTACTCAGTCATAGTCAACGACGCCCTGAACAAGAATCCGTTGAAAATATTTGCATATCGCTTAAGGAATATTTTTAATGAATTTTTGAAAATCAGGAAAGCGATCCATGCACTTAGGCAGTGACTTAACTTTTTTGTCAAAAAAGACCCCAAAAGTATCTTGGAATGTCTTGAAATTGTACACAGTCATAGTCAAGCATGCCCTGAACAAGAATCCGTTGAATATATTTGCATATCTCTTGAAGAATATTTTTAATGAATTTTTGAAAATCCGAAAAGCAATCCATGCACTTGGACATTCCAAGTATGTTGGAATGTCTTGAAATTGTACTCAGTCATAGTCAACGACGCCCTGAACAAGAATCAATTGAAAATATTTGCATATCTCTTAAGGAATATTTTTAATGAATTTTTGAAAATGAGGAAAGTCTGTGCACTTAGGCAGTGACTTAACTTTTTATTCAAAAAAGACCCCAAAAGTATCTTGGAATGTCTTGAAATTGTACACAGTCATAGTCAAGCATGCCCTGAACAAGAATCCGTTGAATATATTTGCATATCTCTTGAAGAATATTTTTAATGAACTTTTGAAAATCAGGAAAGCGATCCATGCACTTGGACATTCCAAGTATGTTGGAATGTCTTGAAATTGTACTCAGTCATAGTCAACGACGCCCTGAACAAGAATCCGTTGAAAATATTTGCATATAGCTTAAGGAATATTTTTAATGAATTTTTGAAAATCAGGAAAGCGATCCATGCACTTGGACATTCCAAGTATGTTGGAATGTCTTGAAATTGTACTCGGTCATAGTCAACGACGCCTTGAACAAGAATCCATTGAAAATATTTGCATATCTCTTAAGGAATATTTTTAATGAATTTTTGAAAATGATGAAAGTCTGTGCACTTAGGCAGTGACTTAACTTTTTATTCAAAAAAGACCCCAAAGGTATCTTGGAATGTCTTGAAATTGTACACAGTCATAGTCAAGCATGCCCTGAACAAGAATCCGTTGAATATATTTGCATATCTCTTGAAGAATATTTTTAATGAACTTTTGAAAATCAGGAAAGCGATCCATGCACTTGGACATTCCAAGTATGTTGGAATGTCTTGAAATTGTACTCAGTCATAGTCAACGACGCCCTGAACAAGAATCCGTTGAAAATATTTGCATATCGCTTAAGGAATATTTTTTATGAATTTTTGAAAATCAGGAAAGCGATCCATGCACTTAGGCAGTGACTTAACTTTTTTGTCAAAAAAGACCCCAAAAGTATCTTGGAATGTCTTGAAATTGTACACAGTCATAGTCAAGCATGCCCTGAACAAGAATCCGTTGAATATATTTGCATATCTCTTGAAGAATATTTTTAATGAATTTTTGAAAATCCGAAAAGCGATCCATGCACTTGGACATTCCAAGTATGTTGGAATGTCTTGAAATTGTACTCAGTCATAGTCAACGACGCCCTGAACAAGAATCAATTGAAAATATTTGCATATCTCTTAAGGAATATTTTTAATGAATTTTTTGAAAATGAGGAAAGTCTGTGCACTTAGGCAGTGACTTAACTTTTTCGTCAAAAAAGACCCCAAAAGTATCTTGGAATGTCTTGAAATTGTACACAGTCATAGTCAAGCATGCCCTGAACAAGAATCCGTTGAATATATTTGCATATCTCTTGAAGAATATTTTTAATGAATTTTTGAAAATCCGAAAAGCGATCCATGCACTTGGACATTCCAAGTATGTTGGAATGTCTTGAAATTGTACTCAGTCATAGTCAACGACGCCCTGAACAAGAATCAATTGAAAATATTTGCATATCTCTTAAGGAATATTTTTAATGAATTTTTGAAAATGAGGAAAGTCTGTGCACTTAGGCAGTGACTTAACTTTTTATTCAAAAAAGACCCCAAAAGTATCTTGGAATGTCTTGAAATTGTACACAGTCATAGTCAAGCATGCCCTGAACAAGAATCCGTTGAATATATTTGCATATCTCTTGAAGAATATTTTTAATGAACTTTTGAAAATCAGGAAAGCGATCCATGCACTTGGACATTCCAAGTATGTTGGAATGTCTTGAAAGTGTACTCAGTCATAGTCAACGACGCCCTGAACAAGAATCCGTTGAAAATATTTGCATATCGTTTAAGGAATATTTTTAAAGAATTTCTGAAAATCAGGAAAGCGATCCATGCACTTAGGCAGTGACTTAACTTTTTCGTCAAAAAAGACCCCAAAAGTATCTTGGAATGTCTTGAAATTGTACACAGTCATAGTCAAGAATGCCCTGAACAAGAATCCGTTGAATATATTTGCATATCTCTTGAAGAATATTTTTAATGAATTTTTGAAAATCCGGAAAGCGATCCATGCACTTGGACATTCCAAGTATGTTGGAATGTCTTGAAATTGTACTCGGTCATAGTCAACGACGCCCTGAACAAGAATCCATTGAAAATATTTGCATATCTCTTAAGGAATATTTTTAATGAATTTTTGAAAATGATGAAAGTCTGTGCACTTAGGCAGTGACTTAACTTTTTATTCAAAAAAGACCCCAAAGGTATCTTGGAATGTCTTGAAATTGTACACAGTCATAGTCAAGCATGCCCTGAACAAGAATCCGTTGAATATATTTGCATATCTCTTGAAGAATATTTTTAATGAACTTTTGAAAATCAGGAAAGCGATCCATGCACTTGGACATTCCAAGTATGTTGGAATGTCTTGAAATTGTACTCAGTCATAGTCAACGACGCCCTGAACAAGAATCAATTGAAAATATTTGCATATCTCTTAAGGAATATTTTTAATGAATTTTTGAAAATGAGGAAAGTCTGTGCACTTAGGCAGTGACTTAACTTTTTATTCAAAAAGACCCCAAAAGTATCTTGGAATGTCTTGAAATTGTACTCAGTCATAGTCAACGACGCCCTGAACAAGAATCCGTTGAAAATATTTGCATATCGTTTAAGGAATATTTTTAAAGAATTTCTGAAAATCAGGAAAGCGATCCATGCACTTAGGCAGTGACTTAACTTTTTCGTCAAAAAAGACCCCAAAAGTATCTTGGAATGTCTTGAAATTGTACACAGTCATAGTCAAGCATGCCCTGAACAAGAATCCGTTGAATATATTTGCATATCTCTTGAAGAATATTTTTAATGAACTTTTGAAAATCAGGAAAGCGATCCATGCACTTGGACATTCCAAGTATGTTGGAATGTCTTGAAATTGTACTCAGTCATAGTCAACGACGCCCTGAACAAGAATCCGTTGAAAATATTTGCATATCGCTTAAGGAATATTTTTAATGAATTTTTGAAAATCAGGAAAGCGATCCATGCACTTAGGCAGTGACTTAACTTTTTCGTCAAAAAAGACCCCAAAAGTATCTTGGAATGTCTTGAAATTGTACACAGTCATAGTCAAGCATGCCCTGAACAAGAATCCGTTGAATATATTTGCATATCTCTTGAAGAATATTTTTAATGAACTTTTGAAAATCAGGAAAGCGATCCATGTACTTGGACATTCAAAGTATGTTGGAATGTCTTGAAATTGTACTCGGTCATAGTCAACGACGCCCTGAACAAGAATCCGTTGAAAATATTTGCATATCGCTTAAGGAATATTTTTAATGAATTTTTGAAAATCAGGAAAGCGATCCATGCACTTAGGCAGTGACTTAACTTTTTATTCAAAAAAGACCCCAAAGGTATCTTGGAATGTCTTGAAATTGTACACAGTCATAGTCAAGCATGCCCTGAACAAGAATCCGTTGAATATATTTGCATATCTCTTGAAGAATATTTTTAATGAACTTTTGAAAATCAGGAAAGCGATCCATGCACTTGGACATTGCAAGTATGTTGGAATGTCTTGAAATTGTACTCAGTCATAGTCAACGACGCCCTGAACAAGAATCCGTTGAAAATATTTGCATATCGTTTAAGGAATATTTTTAAAGAATTTCTGAAAATCAGGAAAGCGATCCATGCACTTAGGCAGTGACTAAACTTTTTTGTCAAAAAAGACTCCAAAAGTATCTTGGAATGTCTTGAAATTGTACACAGTCATAGTCAAGCATGCCCTGAACAAGAATATGTTGAATATATTTGCATATCTCTTGAATAATATTTTTAATGAATTTTTGAAAATCCGAAAAGCGATCCATGCACTTGGACATTCCAAGTATGTTGGAATGTCTTGAAATTGTACTCAGTCATAGTCAACGACGCCCTGAACAAGAATCAATTGAAAATATTTGCATATCTCTTAAGGAATATTTTTAATGAATTTTTGAAAATGAGGAAAGTCTGTGCACTTAGGCAGTGACTTAACTTTTTATTCAAAAAAGACCCCAAAAGTATCTTGGAATGTCTTGAAATTGTACACAGTCATAGTCAAGCAAGCCCTGAACAAGAATCCGTTGAATATATTTGCATATCTCTTGAAGAATATTTTTAATGAACTTTTGAAAATCAGGAAAGCGATCCATGCACTTGGACATTCCAAGTATGTTGGAATGTCTTGAAATTGTACTCGGTCATAGTCAACGACGCCCTGAACAAGAATCCATTGAAAATATTTGCATATCTCTTAAGGAATATTTTTAATGAATTTTTGAAAATGATGAAAGTCTGTGCACTTAGGCAGTGACTTAACTTTTTATTCAAAAAAGACCCCAAAGGTATCTTGGAATGTCTTGAAATTGTACACAGTCATAGTCAAGCATGCCCTGAACAAGAATCCGTTGAATATATTTGCATATCTCTTGAAGAATATTTTTAATGAACTTTTGAAAATCAGGAAAGCGATCCATGCACTTGGACATTCCAAGTATGTTGGAATGTCTTGAAATTGTACTCTGTCATAGTCAACGACGCCCTGAACAAGAATCCGTTGAAAATATTTGCATATCGTTTAAGGAATATTTTTAAAGAATTTCTGAAAATCAGGAAAGCGATCCATGCACTTAGGCAGTGACTTAACTTTTTCGTCAAAAAAGACCCCAAAAGTATCTTGGAATGTCTTGAAATTGTACACAGTCATAGTCAAGAATGCCCTGAACAAGAATCCGTTGAATATATTTGCATATCTCTTGAAGAATATTTTTAATGAATTTTTGAAAATCCGGAAAGCGATCCATGCACTTGGACATTCCAAGTATGTTGGAATGTCTTGAAATTGTACTCGGTCATAGTCAACGACGCCCTGAACAAGAATCCATTGAAAATATTTGCATATCTCTTAAGGAATATTTTTAATGAATTTTTGAAAATGATGAAAGTCTGTGCACTTAGGCAGTGACTTAACTTTTTATTCAAAAAAGACCCCAAAGGTATCTTGGAATGTCTTGAAATTGTACACAGTCATAGTCAAGCATGCCCTGAACAAGAATCCGTTGAATATATTTGCATATCTCTTGAAGAATATTTTTAATGAACTTTTGAAAATCAGGAAAGCGATCCGTGCACTTGGACATTCCAAGTATGTTGGAATGTCTTGAAATTGTACTCAGTCATAGTCAACGACGCCCTGAACAAGAATCCATTGAAAATATTTGCATATCGCTTAAGGAATATTTTTAATGAATTTTTGAAAATCAGGAAAGTGATCCATGCACTTAGGCAGTGACTTAACTTTTTTGTCAAAAAAGACCCCAAAAGTATCTTGGAATGTCTTGAAATTGTACACAGTCATAGTCAAGCATGCCCTGAACAAGAATCCGTTGAATATATTTGCATATCTCTTGAAGAATATTTTTAATGAATTTTTGAAAATCCGAAAAGCGATCCATGCACTTGGACATTCAAAGTATGTTGGAATGTCTTGAAATTGTACTCAGTCATAGTCAACGACGCCCTGAACAAGAATCAATTGAAAATATTTGCATATCTCTTAAGGAATATTTTTAATGAATTTTTGAAAATGAGGAAAATCTGTGCACTTAGGCAGTGACTTAACTTTTTATTCAAAAAAGACCCCAAAAGTATCTTGGAATGTCTTGAAATTGTACACAGTCATAGTCAAGCATGCCCTGAACAAGAATCCGTTGAATATATTTGCATATCTCTTGAAGAATATTTTTAATGAACTTTTGAAAATCAGGAAAGCGATCCATGCACTTGGACATTCCAAGTATGTTGGAATGTCTTGAAATTGTACTCAGTCATAGTCAACGACGCCCTGAACAAGAATCCATTGAAAATATTTGCGTATAGTTTAAGGAATATTTTTAAAGAATTTCTGAAAATCAGGAAAGCGATCAATGCACTTAGGCAGTGACAACTTTTTCGTCAAAAAAGACCCCAAAAGTATCTTGGAATGTCTTGAAATTGTACACAGTCATAGTCAAGAATGCCCTGAACAAGAATCCGTTGAATATATTTGCATATCTCTTGAAGAATATTTTTAATGAATTTTTGAAAATCCGGAAAGCGATCCATGCACTTGGACATTCCAAGTATGTTGGAATGTCTTGAAATTGTACTCGGTCATAGTCAACGACGCCCTGAACAAGAATCCATTGAAAATATTTGCATATCTCTTAAGGAATATTTTTAATGAATTTTTGAAAATGATGAAAGTCTGTGCACTTAGGCAGTGACTTAACTTTTTATTCAAAAAAGACCCCAAAGGTATCTTGGAATGTCTTGAAATTGTACACAGTCATAGTCAAGCATGCCCTGAACAAGAATCCGTTGAATATATTTGCATATCTCTTGAAGAATATTTTTAATGAACTTTTGAAAATCAGGAAAGCGATCCGTGCACTTGGACATTCCAAGTATGTTGGAATGTCTTGAAATTGTACTCAGTCATAGTCAACGACGCCCTGAACAAGAATCCATTGAAAATATTTGCATATCGCTAAAGGAATATTTTTAATGAATTTTTGAAAATCAGGAAAGTGATCCATGCACTTAGGCAGTGACTTAACTTTTTTGTCAAAAAAGACCCCAAAAGTATCTTGGAATGTCTTGAAATTGTACACAGTCATAGTCAAGCATGCCCTGAACAAGAATCCGTTGAATATATTTGCATATCTCTTGAAGAATATTTTTAATGAATTTTTGAAAATCCGAAAAGCGATCCATGCACTTGGACATTCAAAGTATGTTGGAATGTCTTGAAATTGTACTCAGTCATAGTCAACGACGCCCTGAACAAGAATCAATTGAAAATATTTGCATATCTCTTAAGGAATATTTTTAATGAATTTTTGAAAATGAGGAAAATCTGTGCACTTAGGCAGTGACTTAACTTTTTATTCAAAAAAGACCCCAAAAGTATCTTGGAATGTCTTGAAATTGTACACAGTCATAGTCAAGCATGCCCTGAACAAGAATCCGTTGAATATATTTGCATATCTCTTGAAGAATATTTTTAATGAACTTTTGAAAATCAGGAAAGCGATCCATGCACTTGGACATTCCAAGTATGTTGGAATGTCTTGAAATTGTACTCAGTCATAGTCAACGACGCCCTGAACAAGAATCCGTTGAAAATATTTGCATATCGTTTAAGGAATATTTTTAAAGAATTTCTGAAAATCAGGAAAGCGATCCATGCACTTAGGCAGTGACTTAACTTTTTCGTCAAAAAAGACCCCAAAAGTATCTTGGAATGTCTTGAAATTGTACACAGTCATAGTCAAGAATGCCCTGAACAAGAATCCGTTGAATATATTTGCATATCTCTTGAAGAATATTTTTAATGAATTTTTGAAAATCCGAAAAGCGATCCATGCACTTGGACATTCCAAGTATGTTGGAATGTCTTGAAATTGTACTCAGTCATAGTCAACGACGCCCTGAACAAGAATCAATTGAAAATATTTGCATATCTCTTAAGGAATATTTTTAATGAATTTTTGAAAATTAGGAAAGCGATCCATGCACTTAGGCAGTGACTTAACTTTTGATGTTTTTGGTTTGTTTTTAAAGCATTAAAGCTGCAGGAGTTCATCCATGTCGCCCAGTCGCTGGAAACAAACGTTTGGACACCATGGATCACACAGCAGGAAATAAGGTGAGACGGAGGAAACGATCCATTTGCCCTGATGCACTTAGTGACTTGACTTTTTTTTCAAAAAAGAGCCCAAAAGTATCTTGGAATGTCTTGAAATTGTACACAGTCATAGTCAAGCATGCCCTGAACAAGAATCCATTGAATATATTTGCATATCTCTTGAGGAATATTTTTAATGAATTTTTGAAAATCAGGAAAGCGATCCATGCACTTAGGCAGTGACTTAACTTTTGATGTTTTTGGGTTGTTTTTAAAGAATTAAAGCTGCAGGAGTTCATCCATGTCGTCCAGTCGCTGGAAACAAACGTTTGGACACCGTGGATCACACAGCAGGATATCAGGTGAGACGAAGGAAACGATCCATTTGCCCTGATGCACTTAGTGACTTGACTTTTTTTTCAAAAAAAACCCCAAAAGTAAATTGGAATGTCTTGAAATTGTACACAGTCATAGTCAAGCATGCCCTGAATAAGAATCCGTTGAATATATTTGCATATCTCTTGAAGAATATTTTTAATGAATTTTTGAAAATCCGGAAAGCGATCCATGCACTTGGACATTCCAAGTATGTTGGAATGTCTTGAAATTGTACTCGGTCATAGTCAACGACGCCCTGAACAAGAATCCATTGAAAATATTTGCATATCTCTTAAGGAATATTTTTAATGAATTTTTGAAAATGATGAAAGTCTGTGCACTTAGGCAGTGACTTAACTCAGGAAAGCGATCCATGCACTTAGGCAGTGACTTAACTTTTTCGTCAAAAAAGACCCCAAAAGTATCTTGGAATGTCTTGAAATTGTACACAGTCATAGTCAAGAATGCCATGAACAAGAATCCGTTGAATATATTTGCATATCTCTTGAAGAATATTTTTAATGAATTTTTGAAAATCCGGAAAGCGATCCATGCACTTGGACATTCCAAGTATGTTGGAATGTCTTGAAATTGTACTCGGTCATAGTCAACGACGCCCTGAACAAGAATCCATTGAAAATATTTGCATATCTCTTAAGGAATATTTTTAATGAATTTTTGAAAATGATGAAAGTCTGTGCACTTAGGCAGTGACTTAACTTTTTATTCAAAAAAGACCCCAAAGGTATCTTGGAATGTCTTGAAATTGTACACAGTCATAGTCAAGCATGCCCTGAACAAGAATCCGTTGAATATATTTGCATATCTCTTGAAGAATATTTTTAATGAACTTTTGAAAATCAGGAAAGCGATCCATGCACTTGGACATTCCAAGTATGTTGGAATGTCTTGAAATTGTACTCAGTCATAGTCAACGACGCCCTGAACAAGAATCCGTTGAAAATATTTGCATATCGCTTAAGGAATATTTTTAATGAATTTTTGAAAATCAGGAAAGCGATCCATGCACTTAGGCAGTGACTTAACTTTTTTGTCAAAAAAGACCCCAAAAGTATCTTGGAATGTCTTGAAATTGTACACAGTCATAGTCAAGCATGCCCTGAACAAGAATCCGTTGAATATATTTGCATATCTCTTGAAGAATATTTTTAATGAATTTTTGAAAATCCGAAAAGCGATCCATGCACTTGGACATTCAAAGTATGTTGGAATGTCTTGAAATTGTACTCAGTCATAGTCAACGACGCCCTGAACAAGAATCAATTGAAAATATTTGCATATCTCTTAAGGAATATTTTTAATGAATTTTTGAAAATGAGGAAAGTCTGTGGACTTAGGCAGTGACTTAACTTTTTATTCAAAAAAGACCCCAAAAGTATCTTGGAATGTCTTGAAATTGTACACAGTCATAGTCAAGCATGCCCTGAACAAGAATCCGTTGAATATATTTGCATATCTCTTGAAGAATATTTTTAATGAACTTTTGAAAATCAGGAAAGCGATCCATGCACTTGGACATTCCAAGTATGTTGGAATGTCTTGAAATTGTACTCAGTCATAGTCAACGACGCCCTGAACAAGAATCCGTTGAAAATATTTGCATATCGTTTAAGGAATATTTTTAAAGAATTTCTGAAAATCAGGAAAGCGATCCATGCACTTAGGCAGTGACTTAACTTTTTCGTCAAAAAAGACCCCAAAAGTATCTTGGAATGTCTTGAAATTGTACACAGTCATAGTCAAGCATGCCCTGAACAAGAATCCGTTGAATATATTTGCATATCTCTTGAAGAATATTTTTAATGAATTTTTGAAAATCCGGAAAGCGATCCATGCACTTGGACATTCCAAGTATGTTGGAATGTCTTGAAATTGTACTCGGTCATAGTCAACGACGCCCTGAACAAGAATCCATTGAAAATATTTGCATATCTCTTAAGGAATATTTTTAATGAATTTTTGAAAATGATGAAAGTCTGTGCACTTAGGCAGTGACTTAACTTTTTATTCAAAAAAGACCCCAAAGGTATCTTGGAATGTCTTGAAATTGTACACAGTCATAGTCAAGCATGCCCTGAACAAGAATCCGTTGAATATATTTGCATATCTCTTGAAGAATATTTTTAATGAACTTTTGAAAATCAGGAAAGCGATCCATGCACTTGGACATTCCAAGTATGTTGGAATGTCTTGAAATTGTACTCAGTCATAGTCAACGACGCCCTGAACAAGAATCCGTTGAAAATATTTGCATATCGCTTAAGGAATATTTTTTATGAATTTTTGAAAATCAGGAAAGCGATCCATGCACTTAGGCAGTGACTTAACTTTTTTGTCAAAAAAGACCCCAAAAGTATCTTGGAATGTCTTGAAATTGTACACAGTCATAGTCAAGCATGCCCTGAACAAGAATCCGTTGAATATATTTGCATATCTCTTGAAGAATATTTTTAATGAATTTTTGAAAATCCGAAAAGCGATCCATGCACTTGGACATTCCAAGTATGTTGGAATGTCTTGAAATTGTACTCAGTCATAGTCAACGACGCCCTGAACAAGAATCAATTGAAAATATTTGCATATCTCTTAAGGAATATTTTTAATGAATTTTTGAAAATGAGGAAAGTCTGTGTACTTAGGCAGTGACTTAACTTTTTATTCAAAAAAGACCCCAAAAGTATCCTGGAATGTCTTGAAATTGTACACAGTCATAGTCAAGCATGCCCTGAACAAGAATCCGTTGAATATATTTGCATATCTCTTGAAGAATATTTTTAATGAACTTTTGAAAATCAGGAAAGCGATCCATGCACTTGGACATTCCAAGTATGTTGGAATGTCTTGAAATTGTACTCAGTCATAGTCAACGACGCCCTGAACAAGAATCCGTTGAAAATATTTGCATATCGTTTAAGGAATATTTTTAAAGAATTTCTGAAAATCAGGAAAGCGATCCATGCACTTAGGCAGTGACTTAACTTTTTCGTCAAAAAAGACCCCAAAAGTATCTTGGAATGTCTTGAAATTGTACACAGTCATAGTCAAGAATGCCCTGAACAAGAATCCGTTGAATATATTTGCATATCTCTTGAAGAATATTTTTAATGAATTTTTGAAAATCCGGAAAGCGATCCATGCACTTGGACATTCCAAGTATGTTGGAATGTCTTGAAATTGTACTCGGTCATAGTCAACGACGCCCTGAACAAGAATCCATTGAAAATATTTGCATATCTCTTAAGGAATATTTTTAATGAATTTTTGAAAATGATGAAAGTCTGTGCACTTAGGCAGTGACTTAACTTTTTATTCAAAAAAGACCCCAAAGGTATCTTGGAATGTCTTGAAATTGTACACAGTCATAGTCAAGCATGCCCTGAACAAGAATCCGTTGAATATATTTGCATATCTCTTGAAGAATATTTTTAATGAACTTTTGAAAATCAGGAAAGCGATCCATGCACTTGGACATTCCAAGTATGTTGGAATGTCTTGAAATTGTACTCAGTCATAGTCAACGACGCCCTGAACAAGAATCCGTTGAAAATATTTGCATATCGCTTAAGGAATATTTTTAATGAATTTTTGAAAATCAGGAAAGCGATCCATGCACTTAGGCAGTGACTTAACTTTTTTGTCAAAAAAGACCCCAAAAGTATCTTGGAATGTCTTGAAATTGTACACAGTCATAGTCAAGCATGCCCTGAACAAGAATCCGTTGAATATATTTGCATATCTCTTGAAGAATATTTTTAATGAATTTTTGAAAATCCGAAAAGCGATCCATGCACTTGGACATTCAAAGTATGTTGGAATGTCTTGAAATTGTACTCAGTCATAGTCAACGACGCCCTGAACAAGAATCAATTGAAAATATTTGCATATCTCTTAAGGAATATTTTTAATGAATTTTTGAAAATGAGGAAAGTCTGTGGACTTCGGCAGTGACTTAACTTTTTATTCAAAAAAGACCCCAAAAGTATCTTGGAATGTCTTGAAATTGTACACAGTCATAGTCAAGCATGCCCTGAACAAGAATCCGTTGAATATATTTGCATATCTCTTGAAGAATATTTTTAATGAACTTTTGAAAATCAGGAAAGCGATCCATGCACTTGGACATTCCAAGTATGTTGGAATGTCTTGAAATTGTACTCAGTCATAGTCAACGACGCCCTGAACAAGAATCCGTTGAAAATATTTGCATATCGTTTAAGGAATATTTTTAAAGAATTTCTGAAAATCAGGAAAGCGATCCATGCACTTAGGCAGTGACTTAACTTTTTCGTCAAAAAAGACCCCAAAAGTATCTTGGAATGTCTTGAAATTGTACACAGTCATAGTCAAGCATGCCCTGAACAAGAATCCGTTGAATATATTTGCATATCTCTTGAAGAATATTTTTAATGAATTTTTGAAAATCCGGAAAGCGATCCATGCACTTGGACATTCCAAGTATGTTGGAATGTCTTGAAATTGTACTCGGTCATAGTCAACGACGCCCTGAACAAGAATCCATTGAAAATATTTGCATATCTCTTAAGGAATATTTTTAATGAATTTTTGAAAATGATGAAAGTCTGTGCACTTAGGCAGTGACTTAACTTTTTATTCAAAAAAGACCCCAAAGGTATCTTGGAATGTCTTGAAATTGTACACAGTCATAGTCAAGCATGCCCTGAACAAGAATCCGTTGAATATATTTGCATATCTCTTGAAGAATATTTTTAATGAACTTTTGAAAATCAGGAAAGCGATCCATGCACTTGGACATTCCAAGTATGTTGGAATGTCTTGAAATTGTACTCAGTCATAGTCAACGACGCCCTGAACAAGAATCCGTTGAAAATATTTGCATATCGCTTAAGGAATATTTTTTATGAATTTTTGAAAATCAGGAAAGCGATCCATGCACTTAGGCAGTGACTTAACTTTTTTGTCAAAAAAGACCCCAAAAGTATCTTGGAATGTCTTGAAATTGTACACAGTCATAGTCAAGCATGCCCTGAACAAGAATCCGTTGAATATATTTGCATATCTCTTGAAGAATATTTTTAATGAATTTTTGAAAATCCGAAAAGCGATCCATGCACTTGGACATTCCAAGTATGTTGGAATGTCTTGAAATTGTACTCAGTCATAGTCAACGACGCCCTGAACAAGAATCAATTGAAAATATTTGCATATCTCTTAAGGAATATTTTTAATGAATTTTTGAAAATGAGGAAAGTCTGTGCACTTAGGCAGTGACTTAACTTTTTATTCAAAAAAGACCCCAAAAGTATCTTGGAATGTCTTGAAATTGTACACAGTCATAGTCAAGCATGCCCTGAACAAGAATCCGTTGAATATATTTGCATATCTCTTGAAGAATATTTTTAATGAACTTTTGAAAATCAGGAAAGCGATCCATGCACTTGGACATTCCAAGTATGTTGGAATGTCTTGAAATTGTACTCAGTCATAGTCAACGACGCCCTGAACAAGAATCCGTTGAAAATATTTGCATATCGTTTAAGGAATATTTTTAAAGAATTTCTGAAAATCAGGAAAGCGATCCATGCACTTAGGCAGTGACTTAACTTTTTCGTCAAAAAAGACCCCAAAAGTATCTTGGAATGTCTTGAAATTGTACACAGTCATAGTCAAGAATGCCCTGAACAAGAATCCGTTGAATATATTTGCATATCTCTTGAAGAATATTTTTAATGAATTTTTGAAAATCCGGAAAGCGATCCATGCACTTGGACATTCCAAGTATGTTGGAATGTCTTGAAATTGTACTCGGTCATAGTCAACGACGCCCTGAACAAGAATCCATTGAAAATATTTGCATATCTCTTAAGGAATATTTTTAATGAATTTTTGAAAATGAGGAAAGTCTGTGCACTTAGGCAGTGACTTAACTTTTTATTCAAAAAAGACCCCAAAAGTATCTTGGAATGTCTTGAAATTGTACACAGTCATAGTCAAGCATGCCCTGAACAAGAATCCGTTGAATATATTTGCATATCTCTTGAAGAATATTTTTAATGAACTTTTGAAAATCAGGAAAGCGATCCATGCACTTGGACATTCCAAGTATGTTGGAATGTCTTGAAATTGTACTCAGTCATAGTCAACGACGCCCTGAACAAGAATCCGTTGAAAATATTTGCATATCGTTTAAGGAATATTTTTAAAGAATTTCTGAAAATCAGGAAAGCGATCCATGCACTTAGGCAGTGACTTAACTTTTTCGTCAAAAAAGACCCCAAAAGTATCTTGGAATGTCTTGAAATTGTACACAGTCATAGTCAAGCATGCCCTGAACAAGAATCCGTTGAATATATTTGCATATCTCTTGAAGAATATTTTTAATGAATTTTTGAAAATCCGAAAAGCGATCCATGCACTTGGACATTCCAAGTATGTTGGAATGTCTTGAAATTGTACTCAGTCATAGTCAACGACGCCCTGAACAAGAATCAATTGAAAATATTTGCATATCTCTTAAGGAATATTTTTAATGAATTTTTGAAAATGAGGAAAGTCTGTGCACTTAGGCAGTGACTTAACTTTTTATTCAAAAAAGACCCCAAAAGTATCTTGGAATGTCTTGAAATTGTACACAGTCATAGTCAAGCATGCCCTGAACAAGAATCCGTTGAATATATTTGCATATCTCTTGAAGAATATTTTTAATGAACTTTTGAAAATCAGGAAAGCGATCCATGCACTTGGACATTCCAAGTATGTTGGAATGTCTTGAAATTGTACTCAGTCATAGTCAACGACGCCCTGAACAAGAATCCGTTGAAAATATTTGCATATCGTTTAAGGAATATTTTTAAAGAATTTCTGAAAATCAGGAAAGCGATCCATGCACTTAGGCAGTGACTTAACTTTTTCGTCAAAAAAGACCCCAAAAGTATCTTGGAATGTCTTGAAATTGTACACAGTCATAGTCAAGCATGCCCTGAACAAGAATCCGTTGAATATATTTGCATATCTCTTGAAGAATATTTTTAATGAATTTTTGAAAATCCGGAAAGCGATCCATGCACTTGGACATTCCAAGTATGTTGGAATGTCTTGAAATTGTACTCAGTCATAGTCAACGACGCCCTGAACAAGAATCCATTGAAAATATTTGCATATCTCTTAAGGAATATTTTTAATGAATTTTTGAAAATGATGAAAGTCTGTGCACTTAGGCAGTGACTTAACTTTTTATTCAAAAAAGACCCCAAAGGTATCTTGGAATGTCTTGAAATTGTACACAGTCATAGTCAAGCATGCCCTGAACAAGAATCCGTTGAATATATTTGCATATCTCTTGAAGAATATTTTTAATGAACTTTTGAAAATCAGGAAAGCGATCCATGCACTTGGACATTCCAAGTATGTTGGAATGTCTTGAAATTGTACTCAGTCATAGTCAACGACGCCCTGAACAAGAATCCGTTGAAAATATTTGCATATCGCTTAAGGAATATTTTTAATGAATTTTTGAAAATCAGGAAAGCGATCCATGCACTTAGGCAGTGACTTAACTTTTTTGTCAAAAAAGACCCCAAAAGTATCTTGGAATGTCTTGAAATTGTACACAGTCATAGTCAAGCATGCCCTGAACAAGAATCCGTTGAATATATTTGCATATCTCTTGAAGAATATTTTTAATGAATTTTTGAAAATCTGAAAAGCGATCCATGCACTTGGACATTCCAAGTATGTTGGAATGTCTTGAAATTGTACTCAGTCATAGTCAACGACGCCCTGAACAAGAATCAATTGAAAATATTTGCATATCTCTTAAGGAATATTTTTAATGAATTTTTGAAAATGATGAAAGTCTGTGCACTTAGGCAGTGACTTAACTTTTTATTCAAAAAAGACCCCAAAAGTATCCTGGAATGTCTTGAAATTGTACACAGTCATAGTCAAGCATGCCCTGAACAAGAATCCGTTGAATATATTTGCATATCTCTTGAAGAATATTTTTAATGAACTTTTGAAAATCAGGAAAGCGATCCATGCACTTGGACATTCCAAGTATGTTGGAATGTCTTGAAATTGTACTCAGTCATAGTCAACGACGCCCTGAACAAGAATCCGTTGAAAATATTTGCATATCGTTTAAGGAATATTTTTAAAGAATTTCTGAAAATCAGGAAAGCGATCCATGCACTGAGGCAGTGACTTAACTTTTTCGTCAAAAAAGACCCCAAAAGTATCTTGGAATGTCTTGAAATTGTACACAGTCATAGTCAAGCATGCCCTAAACAAGAATCCGTTGAATATATTTGCATATCTCTTGAAGAATATTTTTAATGAATTTTTGAAAATCCGGAAAGCGATCCATGCACTTGGACATTCCAAGTATGTTGGAATGTCTTGAAATTGTACTCGGTCATAGTCAACGACGCCCTGAACAAGAATCCATTGAAAATATTTGCATATCTCTTAAGGAATATTTTTAATGAAGTTTTGAAAATGATGAAAGTCTGTGCACTTAGGCAGTGACTTAACTTTTTATCCAAAAAAGACCCCAAAGGTATCTTGGAATGTCTTGAAATTGTACACAGTCATAGTCAAGCATGCCCTGAACAAGAATCCGTTGAATATATTTGCATATCTCTTGAAGAATATTTTTAATGAACTTTTGAAAATCAGGAAAGCGATCCATGCACTTGGACATTC